>NC_091127.1:43900390-44175390 GCF_040183065.1 Periplaneta americana | reverse complement strand
ATAATGCAGTTAAAAGAAAACAAAAGTAATGAAATTAGATCCATTGATCGTGGTTTATTGCAGTAGGGATGAGCTTTCAGAGCAAATTGCTAGAATGAGTTCGTTTGTCGTGAAGATCACTTAAAAATGTAATTAAAAAAATAGGTACAGATTAAGAAATTGCATTCTACAACAACGTTTCCAGTAAAAGTGTTGTCTGTTAATTAAATTTGATTGTCCCACTATAATGCTATGAAAATCGTCACATACTATTGAAACACTTTGTATAACCGAGCACCAATAAGGTATGTTTCAAGACTTTCATGGTACCGTAATGAAATTGATGTGATTTTTTTTTTTTCATTTTTGTACCGCTTCTTAGATCTAAAAACAATCATCCAAAGTTTCAGAGCTTTATAAGGAAAGCGAGAAATGTTGGACTAATCTGTTATATTCGTAACCAAAAAGATTTTCTGTGGGATTGTAACCAAAGGCCCTATGAGAGGGATCCGGATCATTCGTTATGAATGATTCATCTCACGGAAGATTCGTTACACATTACATTTTCGTCACCGGAATATTTGTTACAGATTAGACTTTGCCACATGTTGATTTTTTGTTACTTTCTCCTCTATTTGGTTTTGTTATTTAAGTAGGGTAAAAAAATATGGTTTCCATGGTTACTTGCTAAACATTTAAATAATATTTGGAAGTGAAGTGTGAAATTACATAAGTCATACAAAATTTTTAGCATCATTTAGTAATGGAGAGTAAAATTGGATTTACTTCAACCAAACCTACGGCCATGAAGTTCATGTACAGAGATTGCATGTACACGAAACATAGGGTGTTGAAAAGGGGCTCATATGGCGTTGTGACCAACGTGAAGAATGCAAATCAACGCTGGTATGTACTCTCGATTGGAAGTTCATTGTTAAACAGCTTATCGAACATTCCTGTACCCCTGACTGGGGAAGAATTCAAGTAGCTGTGTGTATGAATTTGATAAGGCAGTTGCAAGTACATCAGCAGAGACTCCAGCTCAAATCATACAGCGGCATCTTGGGGGTTCCAGTGAGGCGGCAATGAAACTTCTGGAAAAGGAAAAGGTGACGTAATTGACGTTGAGAGAAGATTTGAAATTTTTGAAAGGAAGATTCTTCGAAGAATATATGGTGCAGTTTTTGAAAATGGATTATGGAGAAAAATATATAATAGGCAATTACATAGCATGTTTAAAGAGCCCAATGTAATAAATAAAATTAAAACCAATAGATTGAGGTGGGTGGGACATGTAATGAGAATGGATGCATCAGAACCTTGTCAAAGAATTATTCTCACAAACCCCGGGGGTAAAGAGACGAGGACGACCACATCCGCAATGGATTGATGGAGTGGAGGAGGATCTTGTAAGATTGGGATACAGAAATTGGAGGACTGTTGCACAGGACAGAGACAGATGGCAACGCCTACTGAGGGAGGCCAGGGCTCATAACGGGCTGTAGTGCCAATGATGATGAATTGACGTTGGTACGAACAGTCCACATTTCGAATTATCGCCCACGGAATTTCATTGTTACGAGAATGGTTTCAATTTCCATACCTCTGTGACTATAAAGTCAATAAGTAAATCCGAAACGTTTGATCTGTATCTATGGCACGTGAAAAATTAATATATCAGTATTCTGTCATAGGCTATATATTGCTATGCATGTGACTACTGTATTTCACAAAAAAACTATGTTTTAATAGTCACACATTTGTCTTTCAGAATTCACCAAATAAAGCAGACGTAACACATCTTTCCAGTTTCCTTTCCTGATTTGTTTCGGCACTGTATTTGCTGTTGTTGGACCTTAGCTCAATAGTATTCATAGTTTTTATTGTTCTAATTATTATTTTTTATATTTTTATATCAGTTAAGTTATATTAATTATTTGAGAATTCTTGCATCTTTTTGGGGCCACACTGTGCACCCCTGGAGCGGGTCGATACATCGATCACGTCAGCCGGTCGCCTCGCCGTGTCTGCGCCACATGAAGTACAGTCAAGTGTTGGGTTAATTGTTTCCAGTGATGCATACAACAATTCCTATCAGAACTTCATTATTTCACAGGACACAACTGCAATGTCTTCATTATTTGATGTCACTGCTGCCTTATGCCCTTCAAAAACAGTTTGCAATTGACAGAATTGAAATTAAATCTCTCCTACGGTAAAACTAAATATAAATTATTAAAATATAATAACTACAGTTCGGAGTTTTATGTAATTACATTTTTTTTCTTAGTAGGCTAAGTATCTGTCTGAAAATTCAAAAGTTTGGCGAATTAGGCTAATAACTTCATTTTATTTAATTCCAATACTTACTTACTTCCTTATGGCTTTGAAGGGAACTGGGTAGTGGTGCTTGTGCGATTAAAAAATTTCAATACAAAAGTTTAGTTCAGTATTTCTAGGCTTCTAGTGGTCAGAATGGAATAAAAACTTCCAGGCTTATACAATCAATCATTCTGAATTCAGTGGTATAAAAGACAACTAATTTGTTTCGTATTCAAATGGAAAAGAAAGGTCCTAACTGATAACCTGTTTTCCCACGTTGCTAAGTGTACCTGATTCTTCAGGTGCACATTACTTGCTACAATTTTCGCTCATATGCCTTGTACTTTTTAAAATTATCTAGTAATGTGTATTGTAAATTCTAAAGCAAAATTTAGTTAAATATTTCACCCCTAGTGAAACAGAAAAAAATACTGAACTTCGCTTAACATATTTTACAATTTTTTTCAATGCATATACTATTTTTTTCTCGTGTTATGTATGCGACATTCTTAAACCCGTAGGTGTACTATGTAGGACACAGGCTGCAGGAAACACTGTCAAAGTTTCATGTAAATTGATTCAGTAGTTTCAGAGAAAAATGCACTTAGTTTGGAAAATGTCAACATATGGAAAACTGCATTAAAAAAGAAGAAGAATGTATGAATTACATGCACCGCCAAATTTAAATAGAACATTTAAAAGGCTAAGTTATATGCAGAAATACCCCCATAATATTTAAATTGTTTTAAAGAACAGTTTTGTACTTTATTTTAAAATACAAAACAAAAAATCGGATTTTTGACCTCTAATACCTACCTGGTTCCCTTAAGGAACCCGGAGTTTCATTGCCGCCCTCACATAAGCCTGCCATCGGTCCCTATCCTCAGTAAGATTAATCCAGTCTCTACAATCATATCCCACCTCTCTCAAATCCATTTTTATATTATCCTCCCAACTATGTCTCGGCGTCCCAAAAAGTCTTTTTCCTTCCGGCTGCCCAACTAACACTCTATATGCATTTCTGGATTCGCCCATTACTAGCTGTCCTGCCCCTCTCAAACGTCTGGATTTAATGTTCCTAATTATTTCATTTCAATATTAGTTATATTTACGTATTTCGCACATTAATACACATTTTGAAATAAATAAATAGTATTACATTAAGTTAACATTTATGTCAATGTTTAACTAAATGGATTTAATCGAGTTACATGTGTGGAACAAGGGAGCAGTAGGGAAGGAAAAACAGTATAAATATGGGGACATGGTATATTAGTGGGATAAATAATATAAGAGTTAGTTATATAAGGTAAAAATGGATTTTAACGGATGCACTTTTTCAAGGTTATGGAATTGTTTTGTTCAAGACCAAGTTATAAATAAAGTGTAACCAATGTTCTAGGGTGCGAGCGCTAACGTGATTGTGTTAAAACAATTTCGACGGTGAATTTAATAATGGGTTATATTTTTCCTGACATATAGGGTTGTTTCCGATCTCTGCTAACGAATTTGAATATCATGTGCATCAGGACTCACACGACAGCTCAACTGTGTGGCGCGAGGTGACTGACCAGTAGTGAGTGATCTCATAGTCAGAGTGCACGGCGAGCAACTCACAGCAGACATTCTCAAGAAAATCTAGCCATTTTGGAAAGGGTACAAAACAACCCTTTCCGATGCCAAGTACACTTAAGTGAAAATAAAAGAAGCCTGCAATAAACGACGTTTCGTTATTTCCAAGAAAGGCATCTTCTGTGTACTTAATAAGATTGGTAAAGCTCGAATGGAATTAATGTGTATCATTTCGTGGGGTGCGGCGACTTGTGACGGGGGATGGATTTGCTTGCTTTTTCCACTCTGGAATTAATCCATCCGAGCTTGGCCAGTCTTCTTAGGTACAAACAAGATGCCTTTCTTGGAAATAACGAAACCACGTTTTTTGCTGGCTCCTATGATTGTCACCTAACTGTACTTGGCATCGGAAAGGGTTGTTATGTACCCCTCCCAAAAAGGCTAGAATTTCCTAGGCATTGCTGCTGTGACACACCGTGCACTCTGATTATGAAATCACTCACTACTGGTCTGTCACCTCTCGCCGCAATTCAGCTGTCGGTGTGATTCCTGATGCACATGACGCCATTCAAATTCGTTATCAGAGATCGGAAACAACTCTGTAACCGACAAGGGTTAATAAGTTTAAAGGTAATTATGTTACCTACAGGAGAAATTATTTAGTTGGTTATTAGTAGACAGTGGATGCGGGATGAGTTATCGTTGAATGTAAGTGCACATTTACTATATGTTACATTTTTTTCATTCAGACCATTGGCTGAACAGGTTTTAAACGTAAACAGACGACGTCAACATACTACTGTATCTCCGTACAGTCAGAAGTAAAAGAAAAAATAACGTACTGTAGCACATACCTTGCAAGGTTCAGTCCTCGTCATCATCGATGAAATTACCAGCGTTGCAGTAAACGAACGATGATATATTCTCGTAAGTTGTCGAAGCTGAATCGTCTTCGCCTATCGCTTAAACAGTTCTTGTATCGAGAGAATATCTGAAGAAAACCTCTAAAATGGGGATCACTCAATTTCTTTAGAGGAATATTTGCACTGAGCATCATGTTGCACGTGTCGTTAGACCCGCACAACTAAATAATGATGATGATGATGATGATGATGATGATGATGTAGATGTTTCCTCAGATTTCATTTCTATGTACTGTTGCAATGTTTCTCTATATTCCGAGTTGTTCTGGTTTTAATTTCAATTTTACATACATTACACACGATATTCTCTTCGTTAATACATAAAATGACACTCCCAAACTTCTTAATTGAATTTCGTATCTCTGAGCGAATTTAACGTTTTGCCATTATGAATGGATCAGCACAACATATTCAACGCGTACTAAATACTTGAGCAGGATAACACAACTGCACACATAGCGTTGCAATGTTACTGTGAACTGATTGGGGTTCATTCGTTTTGTACGCTGTTGTACTCGCCAGGTACACAAAAGACGGACGGCGCGGCACGTGCCATATACTATGATACGAAACAACTTCACTTTTCCTTAAGTCATCCCGCATACACTGTCTAATTATGAGAAAGGTGGGTGTGAAGTTGAATGAAGAAATTAGTATAAATAGCCATTAGCGTAGGTGAGTATAAGAGAAGCGAAGTAGTTTAATAAAGTGTGATAAATTACAAGGAGGGATAAGTGAAAGTGAAAGGACATGAAAGACATAGTTAAGAGAAGGTATTAAGGTAATGATTCGTCTCTGTTTTAAGTTGTAAATAAGCTAGTGTAATTAAGCGAATGCTGATCCGAATACAGAAATGTGAATGGTCAGCAGGACTGAAAATATTTAGAGAAATATATATCATAATTAAATGGATTGAAAAGAAAATTATCAACACTTGTTCCGAAACTAAAAAGAACTTATAAAAATATTTATGTAACTTTAAACTCTAGTTGTGAGTACTTAATGGAATGCATTTCACTCAGCTATAACCTAATATTTCCCTGCTAATCTTCGCTCTTTCTTCTGAAAAAGACACTACGCGATTCACACGGGTCTCACTACATAACGACCTCATGTCATTTCATCGCCTGAGCCAGATTCTCAGCGGAATAACGCGAAACCCTCCACAAGACATTGCTCTCAGCCACATTCATTTGTTTAAATTCACACTATACTAGGAGCAGAAGAAATAGGCGGGCATGGCGAACCCCTCATTCACTACCCCCACTCCTATACCCCTCAGAACCTGCTTGGTGTATGGTCCTGTCCCAAGAAACTTACTCCTCCATTCACACGTTTTGCACTATGGGAAAACTTAAAAGAAAAAATAGAATAGTAACGTGATTTCTAATAATTACAAATACCTGATTTAATGAATATTGTTGTTTTGTTTCGCAACTGTCCGAACGCAGATCTGAAACTCATAAGTGACAACAACAAGACATCACTCATGAGGTAACTAAGCCAGGAGATAATGGGTTATGATGGCCACTTCTCTTTCCCCCTTAATTGCATACATCGCTGAATAGTAACATATTACACTAATCAGACTTTAGATATAATTTATAACATTTCGCAAGTTAGCCATTTCAGGAATGTAATAATATAATTGTAATGTAAACCTAATACGAGAAATCAAATATTTAGCATTACACACAACTATTTTCTTTGTATGTGTTTTCAGAATTTTGTATTGAAATAATAAGTACTAAATAATGTTTATGCAGTTTTAAACTTTGTGAATTATGAGAAAATTAAAAATTAAAGTGGAAAGAATTAATATATTTTTGCTTTGTGTAGAAAATGTACACGTTATTATAACATGAACGAGTTTCATAATAAAAAAAACTTAGGTATAGAAGCACACTTAAGAATGGCTTAGCTTAACAAAACAAATAATACAACAAGTATAAATAAAAATATCGTTCTGCACAAATTCTGTGAACCGATCGTAGAGAAGCACCACACGTTTTGGCAGTGGCTGTCTGCGTTGATGATAGGACACTTTTAATGTCTTCACAATCTCTAAGTTCTTTCAAAAACAGCAAACTTGATAAATAACGCCTTTAGTATGACTTCTGAAATCAGGACTCGGTTGAGACATGATAGCGATTACTTGAATGATTAATGTTTAAAAATACTGTTTATTATCAGTGATTAGTATATGGAAGTACTGTTTATTATGATTATATTTGCGAACAATCTATAATACAGTAGTATCACAGACAAGCACTTGTCAACAACCAGCATTTGAACGCAGCAACAGGAAGGTCTCTTTGTTCAGGTCACAAACCGCTAGAGAAAGTGTGAAGTGAGCAGTTTCCGCACACGACCAAAAACTTGCCTATTTCTTCTGCCTTGACTATAGTAACCCCGTGCGATGCCGAGAGATCAATTTCGTTAAAACTCCCTATTTTACATCTTTCATCAGTAATTTGTAATGTACAAAACCATACCTTTCTGGAATAGGCTCCAGGAAATGCACTTACGGCAGTAAGTGGATTTACAAGTGTAGATCATCACAGAAACGCTACTGGAATACCAATAAATTATGTAAAATAAACACACAAAAAGGATATATAGATATAACTGTAATCGGCAGTATAACAACATATTGATAGAATGAACGATGTTCGATTACCCAGAAAGAATCTTCATTAATTACCTAACGGATAATCCGATAATGAGACTGTAACACAATCCAATAGAGGGGAAAAATAACATTCGAATTTTACAGTACAGCAATGAATACACCTACAGATATCTCTTTCTGAGTTGATGTATGTACAGTCAAAAAAAAAGTAATAGGGAAAATTCTTGATGACAGTTTCCTGTATGTAAGCAATAAGTTTCGCAAAAATGTATACTTACTTACTGGCTTTTAAGGAACCCGGAGGTTCATTGTCACCCTCACATAAGCCCGCCATCGGTCCCTATCCTGAGCAAGATTAATCCATTCTCTATAATCATATTCCACCTCCTTCAAATACAGTTTAATATTAATTTCCCACCTACGTCTCGGCCTCCCTAAAGGTCTTTTTCCCTCCGGCCTCCCAACTAACACTCTATATGCATTTCTGTATTCGCCCATACGTGCTACATGCCCTGGACATCTCAAACGTCTGGATTTAATGTTACTAATTGTGTCAGGTGAAGAATAGAATGCGTGCAGTTCTGTGTTGTGTAACTTTCTCCATTCTCCTGTAACTTCATCCCTCTTAGCCCCAAATATTTTCCTAAGCACCGTATTCTCAAACACCCTTAACCTATGTTCCTCTCTCAAAGTGAGAGTCCAAGTTTTACAACCATAAAGAACAACCGGTAATATAACGCAGAAATATAAACAAGTAGCATATACAGGGTGTTAAAAAAGTATCCAGTATATTAGGAGGTGATAGTATGCACAAAAACAAGAAAACATATCTCATAAACATGGGCCCCACAACACATACCTTCTGAGATATGAACACTTGTTCATAGGAAGTGCTCAATGTGACGTCCATTCATGGCAATGCATTTTTCTGCCCTACAATACAGCAGGCTACCAGATAATCATACCGTAGATGACACCCCTGGCATGGAGTGTTGATACGTCGCAAGGAATACTGAAAATAAAAGTTTGGTTGCGGATATGAGCGGGATTCAGCAGAGATAGTGTTGTGAATTTTCGTAATCGGCATGTGTGGGCTGATGAAAATTCCTATGCACTTGAAGAAACAAGGCATCAGCACCGATTCTCAATCAACGTAGATGGGTAGGCGTTCTTGTCGATAGATTAAGGGTCATACGTGCTACAGCAGAGATTAACTGGGGCTCGTTATCAGGATTTTCTTATTAACGTATTGCCTACCTTGATGGAGTATGTGCCATGTCAGCAAAGACTACAGATGTGGTTCATGCATGATGTCACACCAGTACATTTTTTCCGCAATGAGCGTAAACACCTGACGCTCATATTTCAGGACCACTGGATTGATTGGGGAGGCCCCACACCTTGGCCTGCTCGTCAATTTCAAAGAGTGCGTGATTCCTTACGCCTAAGGGCAGAGGAAAGCATTGCCATGCATGGACGTCACATTGAGCACCTCCTATGAACAAGTGTTCAGATCTCAGAAAGTTTGTGTTATTTATTTTATTGGGTTATTTTACGACGCTTTATCAACATCTAGGTTATTTAGCGTCTGAATGAAATGAAGGTGATAATGCCGGTGAAATGAATCCGAGGTCCAGCACCGAAAGTTACCCAGCATTTGCTCGTTAGTATGTGTTGTACGACCCATCTTTATTAGACATTTTTTTCTTGTTTTGATGCATACTAGCACCTCTTAAAATATTGGAAACTTTTTTCTTAACACTCTGTATAGCAATAATATCATAAGTAGACAGTGGATGTAGAATGACTTAAGGAAAAGTGAAGTTGTTTCGTATCGGAGTATATGGCACGTGCCGCGTCGTCCGTCTTTTGTGTACCTGGCGAGTACAGTAGCGTACATGACGAAAGAACCCCGGTCCACATTGCAACGCAATGTGTGTAGTTGTGTTATCCTGCTCAAGTATTTAGTACGAGTTGAACAGTGTAGTGTTGATCCATTCATAATGTCGAAGTCAACACGTTAAATTCGCATAGAGATACGAAATGCAATTAAGAAGTACAAGAGTGGCATTTCATGTATTAACGAAGACAATATCGTGTGTAATGTATGTAAAATTGAAATAAAAACAAGAACAACTCAGGCTATAGAGAAACATTGCAACAGTACATCGCACAGGAAATGCGTTGAAATGAAATCTGAGAAACCATCTACATCATCATCATCATCATCATCATCATCACCACCACCACCACCACCATCATCATCATCATCATTTAATTGTGCGGGTCTAACGACACCTGCAACTTGATGCTCAGTACAAACAGTCCTCTAAAGAAATTGAGTGTTCCCCATTTTAAAGGTTTTCTTCAGAAATTCTCTCGACACAAAAACTGGGCGAAGACGATTCAGCTTCGACAACTTACGAGAATATATCGTCGTTTACTGCAACGCTGGTAATTGCATCAATGATGACGAGGACTGAACCTTGAAAAGTACGTACCACAGTATTACAGTACGTTATTTTTCTTTTTCTTCTGACTGTACGGAGATACAGCAGCATGTTGACGTCGTCGTTTACGTTTAAAACCTGTTCAGCCAAGGGTCTGAATGAAAAAAAATGTAACATATAGTAAATGTGCACTTACATTCAACGATAAGTCATCCCGCATCCCCTGTCTAATCATAAGGTTCTTTCAAAAACTTCCTTACATTTTGCTTAATAAATGAGAACTAAAAAAAATTTGATCTCATTTGATTACGATTAGTCTAATTGACATGACGCGAGCAAATTATAGAATTAAAATTTAAACTCAAACATGCATACCAATACTTAATGATATCACAAAGAATACAGTTCCACTAAGTTTTAAATGCTATACTGGAATATCAGAACGAGCAGTATGCAATGCAGCACAAGTCATTTGCGAGGTTTCATATAATTTTCCTTGAGCAAACTTTCCTGTCTTCAATCTTGGAAAGAGGGATTTAATATTGTCATAATATTTTCTACAACACGGAGAAGAGCAAAGCACAGCCAGCATATCTCTGCTCCATAATATTCAAAATAAAATAAAGCAGCAGCGTATGAAACCTTGCGCATTCAACAGAAATCAGGCAGCATTAGAAAAGTTTTTCATTCATTTGGAATTTTAATTTCTTAATTGTTTTGAAGAGTCGTTGCTGAGTTTCATGTAGTTGAATATTAAGTCGAATACAATAATAATAATAATAATAATAATAATAATAATAATAATAATAATAATAATAATAATAATGGCTTTATTTAACCTGGCAGAGTTAAGTTCTTAAGGCCTTCCCTTACACTCAACCAGGATTAAAACTTGCTTACATAGTTGAACATAAAACTGGATCGGAATTAAGTAATTACATACTGATACAATTTAGGTACATAATGAGATCAAAAGAGGTAGTTACATAAAAATTTAACTCATAAAATAAAAATAAACATAGTGGAATACATATTAATGTTGTTAGAATCAAATACGAGTCACATAAAAACAGAAGCCGATAATTCAATAAAAAATGTACACAGTAATAATAAAAATACACACATTAGTGTACATATTAGTATTAGATTACAATTAAGTAGGATATACATAATTAAACCAGAAACAGACAATTGAATAAAATGTACACAAAAATAGATTAATAATAAAAAAACAACACAGTGGGATACATATTGGCGTTAAGTGATAAATAAACACGATTTAGATAATAAAAGTAAGAAAAAATAAATAAATACAGTGGAACACATTCCATTAAATATTTGCAACGCATTAGGTCTGGTAACTCATCATAAAATATTTTTCCAATTTACATTTAAAGGAAATTAAAGTTCGGCAACCCTTGACTTCAGGCGGCAGAGAATTCCAGTGACGAGAAGTAGCAACAGTGAAAGATGAAGACTAAAGAGATGATGTGTGGAGTGATATTTCTAGCGTGTTATCATATTGTGACCGAGTATTTAAGTTATGATACCGAGAAAGACTGTGGAATCGGACAGATAAGTAAGAGGGAGTGGAGGTGTGCAAAATTCGGTATAAGAGAGAACATATAGATGTATACCAGGAGTAAAAAATACAGTACTAAGGAAATTAGTATATTATACACGTTTCGTAATATTTTCAATTTTGTCGTGTGAAAATAATAGTATATTTACGGTTCGTTTTCTTCAATCTTCACTTAAAATCATAATTAACTGAAATAATTTGTCTAAACAAAGAGAAAGCACTATTTCATTTCCCGCATTGCACACAATTTTTATAATTATTTCATAAAAGTAAGGTATCTGCTTTCTTGTTTATATTATGATTTAAACGGATAAATAAGTGTAAGTAGGTCGGAGTGTTCTACTGATTACAGAACCTCATTCTAGTGTTGAGATCATGAATCTCAAAGAATATGCCATTCCGATCTGAAGTAGTTTCTTTCGATAGGCGGTACAAGTCTATAAGTTATAGAAATAACCTAAAAAATCACAAGAGTAAAATGTCTTATTATTATTAAAATTTAGAGGAGGAAAAATGAATGTAAAATTTCCTTAAATACTACAATTATAATAAAAAGTTGACAAAAGATGTTTTAAGGAAATTCAAACGGTTATATAGAACGCTTATATTGAAGTAATAAAATGTAATATGTACTTTGTTTAACACTGAAGTGTATTTTACTTCATTTGTCCGTTAACTTCGATGATAAAATATTAACATGGAATTACCCTTTTAAAATAACACAAACATCCCTCCGTAATAATGGACTCGTCCAGATGCATTCCTATGAAATAATGGACTCGTCCAGATAGATGAGCTTGTTTTATCGCGTAACCACATCCCACGAATGCAAGCAACCTCGAATGAAGTCAGAGTTTACTGCAATGTAATAGGCCATGACTTATGCATGGAAGTGATCATAGTCGTCTATTTCCATGACACCAAGACTGATATTAGAATTTTTAGAAAATATTTTCATGTCAAAACGTTAAAATTTTTAACTTTTTGCAGTTTCAGTATTATAAACCATCGCATCCTGAAATTGTAAATGTTAAGCAAAGAAGCGAGTCACTGTCCGACATGCATGTTATCTCCCAATCAGCTGCAGCCCCAACTGATACCCGCCTGCCAATCGCCGTGACAGTAGAAGTACACTCAGAACTCGTGTAAATAGACCTATAATGCCAATACTAAATCTAATAAAACGTTACAGACTGCATATTTATTGTTAATGTTAGAAATTTTTCCACTATACAGTTACTACTGTTTTAATTGTAATATAATATTATCATCATCATCATCATCATCATCATCATCATCATCATCATTTCCATCCTTTTCCCTTATCATTGAGACTTCTAGTATATAATTATCTTTCCCGTAGATGATGAATCTGTCTTTCTCTTTAGACTTCATGACTGACAGAGGTGATATTCTTTGCCTCTCTATCAGTACACATTTCAGATGCGAACTGATGAAGAGATAATGGCAAATTTTGAATTACGGTATACAATATTATGCCTGTTTGTATGTTAGGTGAGGATATATGATATAATGTGATTTGTTTGTACCATTTTCATATTAATCTGTTTGGAGTGGTTAGATCTAATCATAGGTGAGGAAGGTGAAACCTACAAAGTAGGGCTTTTTTCGTAAATCACGTAAGGTCAAAAGACCCGTGCATTGGATTTAAGAGTAAATTCTGATACTGTAGTGCATCTGTATGTATAATATTGCTGAATAAATCCATCTATCTATCAACATTATCTTTTCTTACAAGTACCAATAAGATCTGCGATACTTATGCAAAGATTTCAAGTCAAAATTTTAAGTATTTCTGATATAGAAACCATGTTTAAAGCATCTAAGCCAAGTTGGATATATACTAATCAAATATAGCAGAATTCTTCCTTGTCTGGACAATCTTAATTAGGAAAGAAGACTCTTCAACGATAAAACTGTTCATAAAGGATGGAGAAAATCTAAAACTTGTTTTGAAGCACAATTTTATTTCGAAAAACAATGCAGTCATTATGATTATTACGGAACGGGAATGAAATAATAGATACTAAAACTTTGTCTTTTTATGTGCTTAATTGCTCTTTATACCGGAAAAAATAAAGAAAAGGAGAAATAATTAAAGCGAGACCAATTACAGTTGAAGCATCGTTCAAAGTTTCTTTTGTATTCCTCTTTATACAGCTTCTGATTTATATCGTTAATTTAATAAACATTCTGTAACATCCTCCAAAGCAGTGTTCAGAATGTACATTTTCGTTTCAAAAAATTACAGGTGTATAAGAAAGTTAAGTAACTACTATTCTATGATTGCGGAAGGTCTGAATTGCTGATGACTAGAATCCTGTGTTTGGTTACCTGAAAACTCCAAGCAACGCACAACTATGTAGGTATGCACGGAGTATAGCGCAGCGTACACACTTCAGGTCAGATGTTCAGTGAACCATGTTAAAACAAAATAAAGCTATACGATTAGAAATGAGTTCTTCAATAGAAGAATTTGGTAGCGAGCAATTAATTATGAAAGAAGAATACGTATTTTATCAGAAATATGGAGAATTTTTACTTTTGAGACATAAAAAATGTTATAGTCACTCGTTGTAATCAGCGTATTCAGAATCTCACCGGACCGGTGGATATCAATGACGTCACGCTGCAGCGAAATCGGAACAAAACTGCTGGAAGGTTCGATGGCTGTCATGGCGGCTGTACAAGTAGCTGTCTGTGCTACGCTAGCAAGATTTTGCGAAATTTCCGTACTGTCATCTCGTTCAAAGAAAAGAGAACATAAACAATTCATTTATTGAACCGGTAGTAATAACTGGTCCATTGACATGTTCGCTCATAAGCCATTAACATATTGTTTTTACGTTGTGCTCATTACAAACAATACAGCAGAACACACCGCCATGACACAACAGTGCACGATGTCATTCGTCTGTTTTTTATTGGGTTATTTTACGACGCTGTATCAACATCTAGGTTATTTAGCGTCTGAATGAAATGAAGGTGATAATGCCGGTGAAATGAGTCCGGGGTCCAGCACCGAAAGTTACCCAGCATTCGTCTGTTAATTCCCGTTCTATGCAAGAACCAATCAGATTCACTGATGGCGGTTGATGGAGACTGCCACCACCTCTGCAAGCTGATGGCACCGGTGCGACACCGGTAGAGCATCAGGGACGCCATCGCTGAAATTCGGAACACCGTGATGCCGTCGGATTGCTCAGCGCTGAGATTCAGAATACGCTCAATATATAGAGTCTCGTAAGGCAAGTAGTCAGTGTAAATCATTTTGTTTTATTGCGATTTATTGTAATTTCCACCATTTATTTACAGACGTGTACATACATAGGCTGTGTCCAGCTACAACGTTCACGTGCAAAACAAATATTCATAATTAATTTCAGTAATCTGGCATTAGGGACGGTGATACATGGCGACAAAAACAACCTACAAATATTTATAAATGAAAAGAAGTTAAAATAACGGAGCCGAAATATATTGTATATACACCGAATCGTCCACACCTGTGGAGTAACGGTTAGCGCATCTGGCCGCGAAACCAGGTGGCCCGGGTTCAATTCCCAATCGGGGCAAGTTACTTGGTTGAGGTTTTTTTCGGGGCTTTCCCTCAACCTAATATGAGCAAATGCTGGGTAACTTTCGGTGCTGGACCCCAGACTCATTTCACCAGCATTATCACCTTCATCTCATTCAGACGCTAAATAACCTAAGGTGTTGATAAAGCGTCGTAAAATAACTTACTAAAATAAAATAAAAAATACACGAGTGACTGATTAACAAACATACAGAATGTCAATACTTGCATTCTTTTAAATACCTCTCTTCTGAACATTGTATCACTAATGGGTTTAAGTTTACATTTTAAATTTTAAACTCTTGATTGTCAATACGTGCGTAATTTTTATGATTGAAAGTGGTTATGTAACATCAAAAGATTTAAATAGTGTGGTCATCTTTTAAAAGACTCTTAGTTTACAAACTTACAAAAGTTTTTATCACATGTAAAAATGACTTAGAATCACACCTTACATGACTTTATAATGGTTTTAAACATGTTTTTTATTTAGATCAAAATAAGCACCTATGTTTCTTCTTGTTCAATTTGTCAATTTATGTCTCTCCACATGAAGATGATTTCTAAAAAATCTAAAATATTAGTGGAATTATAACCTTGTAATGTGAAATAACAGAAAATTGTTTTTGTATTAATTTGTAAGTTGTAGACTGCAACTATAAAATAATTGTTACTATATAATCTGCAAACTTATCTGAAATATTAACCTCAATATGGCTTTCAGAAATAACATTTGTTTTACATTTCTAATAAGAAAATCAGTCTTGAAACTATGCTACAGATGAAAACTCCTCTACTATCGTGTAAAATATCCTTATTCATGTATTTTTACTGGGTTATTTAACGACGTTGTATAAACTACGAGCTTATTTAGCGTCGATGAGATTGGATGGTTGTGAGATGATATTTTGGCGAGATGAGGCCGAGGATTCAACATAGATTACCTGACATTTGCCTTTAGGTTGGAGAAAACCTCGGAAAAACCAACCAGGTAATTAGCCCAAGCGGGAATCGAATCCGCGCCCGAAAGCAACTCCGGATCAGTAGGCAAGCGTCTTAGCCGACAGCGCTACGCCGGTGGCTCTTATTTATATTCACTGATTTCACTTTCAGGATGATTTTCATCCAAAACTGGTTCAGAAATCAAAATATTTTGAAGAGAACATGCATTTTCTGGTTTCAAGAATTTCAGTAATGAACTAATAATTTTTCTTTGATAATTTTAAGCCAGGACGAGGGAGATTTTTTTAGATTAAGCTCTTCCTTTTGTAGTATATTATGTCCTGAAAAACTAAATGGCTGGCAAACCGTATTGTAAATATATGATATTGCCAAAGACTCTGCTGTAACATGAGTGTAACATATTTTTGTATTGCGAATTTTGAACGTTTCGACTTATCAAAGCACTTCACATAATGAACTCTCCTGACATTTAGAGTCAACGAAATTAAATACAACTTTTACAGTCGATGGAGAAGACACGGAAGATCATGAAAATTCCATTGCCGGAATAATGAGTTAAGTAGAGTTAAGCTATTATTGCACTCAACGCCTCAATTGTACTGTTTAAATAAAGATATTTTCGAAAAAAAGTTATAGTTTTAAAATTTTGAAAAACGTTTACTTTTCTTTCATTTATCATTTTCATCACTCCTGAAGATGATCCAATATTTATTCATATTATAAAAGAATATAAATTTGGCTATCTTCTCCTTGAAATTCCCACATCTCTTGTCCATATTTCAGAACTTGTTGTACAGCTCCTAATACGGTCAGTATTAATATGAGATAATACCTCCATAATTATTATAAACACTACAATTAAAGAGGATGGAATAATTGTTCCTGTGCTATATAAATTATACACGATCTGAGTACCATTTTCTGTTTTCAACAGATGTAATACAACAAAATGACTGACTGCTTTCTATTGATCTAGTTAAGCGCATATTATCGTCACCACCACTACCACCGTGACGAACCCAACATTCATTCCGATGATACAGCAAATAATTTCATCTGTCAATCTTGTTTCGGATGTTCTACAGTTTTCTGCTCAATGACAATTATATTTCATAGTTTGCGAGATCCTGTCATTTGAATCTCTCTTTTTTTTTACATTTGATACCACAATCACCACCGTAACCGTTACCATCAACAAGGCAGATAAAATATCCGTTCAGGCCTTTTACTAATTGAATACTATCCACATATTTTAAAGTTCCACAGTTCCATGTGCAATCGATCGTGGAACTATAGCATATGAATTCAATTTCATACATGCATATCCGTGTCACTTAACTTGATTACAAAAGTATTCAGTCTCTTCACACTATTCATTCATTCATTCACGTACTTATTTATTTACTTACTTACCTACTTACTTACTTATTTATTTATTTATTTGTTTACTTATTTATTTAATACTTTACACTTGAGCTACATTAGGCATTGCAGCCCGAAAGAGCAGAAGCTCGTGCTCGGGCGCAGTTCAGATCAGTTATACAAAATACATCACAAAATTAAGAGAGTTCATTGAGCACAATAACATTAATAAATGGTAAATACATACATCATCCTTAGCTCGACAACCCATCATGGGTCCTAGCTGTCCATAGGAGTTTCCGCCATTCATCCCTATTTCTAGCAACACTCATCCAGTTTTTAACTCCAATAGTTCTGGCATCCTCCCTGATGCCATCCTCCAATCTGACCTTTGGTCTTCCTCTTCGTCTACTTCCCCCTGGTTCATGTCGGAGGACTCTGATGGCTGGTCTCGAGTCCTCTAATCTCATTATATGACCAGCCCACCTCAGGCGTCCCAATTTTATAAAAGATGTTATATTGGGTTCACTGAAGAGTTCATATAATTCATGATTATACCGGGCTCTCCATTCGTTATCTACATTGACTGGCCCAAAGATCGACCTTAAAACCTTCCGTTCAAAAATGAGTAAAATAGATACAGCATGTAGTAATAGGGTGTATATACAAATAGAAAATACAAACGTACATGAATATTAGAGTATCAATTTTTAACTCAATTAGCTTAAACAAATAAATAATTAATCTGATTTGTTTCTTAAATCTATGTGTGTTAAGTGTACTTAGCTCAGAGTAAGCTCTAATTAATGCATTATATATTTTTGGTCCAAAATTCATGCTGTGTTTTAATCCAGCAGTTGTGTGGCATTTGGGAGTATTTAGAAAGAAACTGTAGTTTTGTCTCGTATGGTATTCATGAGGATCAAATTTAAATTTATTGTGATATTTATGGAAGTAAACCAGCAATATTTGTTTATAAATGTGTTCTAGATTTGATACACTAAATTCCTGAAAAATTAATTTTGTTGGGTAATCAAAAGGTTTATATAGACAAATTTTGATAATTCTTTTTGGAGCAAATTTAAAGGATGGAGAGTCGATTTTGCCATTCCTCCCCAACCTAATATACCATACTGAATTATTGACTGAAAGAGAGCTAAGTACACAGTACGCAGAACATAAACAAGTAAATATGAGCGCTGAATGGAAAATTTGTGGATTTTTTACGCAATATGTTACACAGGAAGGAGCTATGCTTGTCCCATTTTAAATGTTTGTGAATAAATATTTAACTCTCTTAAAACCCTTAACGTAAAACTGCATAAATATAAATTATTGCAATTTAAAGTCTCCCTGCCAAAAAGGGGGTAGCTCCACTTTTTGTGAAATTAATGTTTTGCTTGCTTCATACGTTAAACAATATTCCCGATCTTTTAATGCAAGAAAGGTGTGATTCAGAGCATCTGGTACTAAGTTACAGTGGAATTGGAGCTGAGCTTCCTACAGCTTCGTTGCAAAAAAAAAAAAAAAAAAAAAAAAAAAGGAGGCATCTCCTGGACCTATATACAGAATGAACCGTAAGCAGTGCCATTAATTTCAGGGGGATAATCTTTGAGATACTTCAATTAAAAAAGTTCATAACGCACTGCTCTCTTAAATTCACAGAGGATATGGGGAATTAAATCAATGGTTTTTCCAAAACAAGCTATGAAATATTTAATATAAAACAATTTTTATCTCGAAAGGGAAGCAAAAACAAGCCAAATCGTATTAAACCATTTTTGTTTTAAACATTTCAAAGAATAACCCCCTGAAATTAATGATATTACTTACTGTTTACTCCGTATTTTGAGTGACTTTGATCATGCCGATGATCAAGAGCTTGATCCAAATTATCAAATATCTGAAGGTAAATAACATGCCGTCAATGATGAAAGCGTTATTCTGATACATCTCCAAAGAGTTGCCTCGGATTTATTAATCAAACGTTGAAATTTTTTACGTGAATAATGATATAACTCCATTCCCCCCTTTATTAGGCAAGTCCCACACGATATTCATAAATCCCAAGAGTAGAAAGACAGTTTAATCTCTGACAAAGAGGCATGAACTATTATTCTTCAAATATTTCACATCTACAGCGTCAAAATTATATGCAGCATTTTTAAAAGCGAAATTGAAAACATTAGTAGAAGCTCAAATTGCGGAAGAACAATATGGTTTCCGAAAGGGACGTTCCTGTGTAGATGCCACATTTATAGTAAAACGATTGTTAGAAAAGAGCGAGAATTTAACCTCCCTCTACATATGCTATTTTTATATTATAAAAAAGCATACGATAAAGTCAATAGAGAAAAATTATGATTAATTTTAGAATCTTATGGCATTCTAGAAAATCTGTTAAATTCTATAAAAAGTCTTTATGAAACAATACTATAAAAATTAAGCTAGATCATGACAAACCTACGGAAACAATAGTAACTAACCAAGGACTTAGACAAGGTTGAGGCCTTTCCCCCCTTTTGTTTATAATATACTTAGACAAAGTAATTCAAGAATGGAATGAAGTAGCATAGGCTACAAATTGAACACACAAGACTAAATACAACAATATATGCATATGACCAAGTTTTGTTTGCAGAAACTGAAGACGAATTACAACGCTCTGTTTTTAAACTACAGATAGTTTTAAAAGAATATAGTATGAAAATATCGACCGAAAAGACAAAAGTAATGGCAGTTTATGGCAAAAAACCTACGGCCAAAAATAGTGGTTGATAACAAAATACTAGAACAAGTGACAGATTTTGTATATTTAGGAAGTCATATTTCTTTGTATAATTATCAAAAAGTCATAAATAAAAATATATTTCAATATAATAAATTAAATGGTATCTTGAGAAGGAACTTTGGAAAACAAATGCGAAAAGAAGTCCAAATCCGATTTCACAAAATAATATCAAAACCAGCTCTGTTATATGGCAGTGAATGTTGGACACTGCGGCAAAAGGAAATACATAGAATCAACGCATCACAAATGAGATTTCTACGATCACTGACAGGAGTTACATTGCGGGACCGTATTAGGAGCAAAGACAAAAAATCAGTGGGAAGTTGAGGAGATGACAGCAGACGTCCAACATTATCAACGTAAATGGAGAAACACCTTCTTAGGATGCCTGAACATCGTTTACCAAAGAGACTATTGTATTACCATCCACGAAGACGAAGAGATTTAGGCAGACCTCACCGACGTTGAACGGACCAATTCCATTTGTAGTTCACAGACGGGCAATAACCCAAATCTGTGTATTGGCAGAAGACAAAGAAGAATTTTCTGTACAGATTTAACTTTAAGACTCTATATCTCAAAATCAATGTAGGCCTAAATGTAGATATTGTTAAAATAATGCCTTCTAATGTGAGCAATATTATACAAACTGTTATGATATTGATACGGATAGAACTGATATTTTAATCCTCGCGGTGAAGTCCGGAGGACCTAATTATTCAAATAAACTCTCCTCACCTCCACTCTGGGGAGACCTGGAATTTTTTAAGATGCTTAATTAATGTAGTGTGTGTGGCTGGCTATAATAAGAAGAAGATGTAAGAACCAGTGAACTTAATTACATATCAAGAACAAAAACGTTTACTCAACCCACGAGATTTGATAAATCCTCTACTAATTTCTTTTTTTCATTTTGAAGAGTCCAGGAGAAAAACACGTTTAGTAAAAATTTAGTAACTGTTATATTATTTTAATTGAATCTGGTAGTTAAACTTGATGTCGTTAAGATCCCTTTATCATACAGTGGAAAAATCTCTCTTGATTATACGTTATAAGAATATTCAGAAAAAGCTTACACGGAAAGAAACGGTCATTTCTGCAAGTGTGTAAATGCTTTCCTGAAAAATTTGCAGAATGTGATTAAACGTGTTGTTCCTCTGGACCCTTCATTTGTTTCCCAAGATATCGCTTTGTTTCCCGTCATGTCTACTTTACTTTCAAACACCTAGAGGGGTACAATCCTTTTATCCTTTACACAAGAATAAATTAAACTGTTGTTCTCGGATTCTGTTAATTGAAAAGACTCATAAACAAATGCATCACAACAGGCGAAGTTTACTTACAAATTGAAAGCTCGTCTCATTGAACCTCTAATTTGTAAGCCCAGTTGAAACACAAGATGACAACACACATCGCAGGTTAGAGTGGACCATCGATTCGTTTCAAACCACGTGCTTTGCCAGTCTCAAGACTCAGACAGACTCAAAACCAACTTCTTTATCTCTTTTTTTTCCATACTTATTTCCATATTATTTATATTACAATGATACGCACTTCCTACTTTTTTTATTCTTGTATTTTCTCCTTTTGACTTCTTGGCAGCAGCTCATGTTACTGCTTATAGTACACCCCAAATATTTGAAGTTGTCCACTTGCTCTACTGCCTCATTTAGAATTTGCAAGTTTACCTTGTTTACTTTTCTTCCTACGACCATGGTATTATGGTATTCCTGTTGTTGGCATTTATCTCCATTCCATATTGCTCACAGCTGTCATTTATCTCCAGTAGCATACAGGGTTGTTTCCGGTCTCTGATAACGAATTTCAATGACATCATGTGCGTCAGGAGTTACACGACAGCTGAACTGTGGCGCGAGGTGACAGGCCAGCAGTGAGTGATCTCATAGTCAGAGTGCAATGCGACTCATAGCAGAAATTCCCAAGAAAATCGAGCCTTTTTGGGAGGGGTACATTACGACCCTTTCCAACGCCAAGTACAGTTGAGTGAAAATAAAAGAAGCCTGCAATAAACTAGGTTTTGTTATTTCCAAGAATGGCATCTTCTGTGGACAATGAACTCTCCTAAGTTCGATTGAACAAAATTGAAAGTTCAGTCCAATAAGGGTAGTGGGTGTTACAGATGAAACTAATACAAATTCTTATTGGTTATCAATCAACGAATACAGTACTGTACTTGCATTTCCTGCCCGCCCCGAGACTTGTGTATGCGCTTCTAGTACCACAGTGGCTTTCGACAGTTCCGTCTCGCAAACGGCACAATTCTCAAATAGAAAAAGAATAGTTCATTAATTTAAAATCAGTCATTAAATATTGATGTCCTAATCAATAAAATATTGTTTTCCTTTAACAAAAGTATCACTACAAATCACAGAACCTATTCCCATTCAAATGGCAAACCCATTTCTTTCTTAGTGCCCGTATAGGGGAGTGTCTAATGTTCCTACGTAAGCAGTCGAACTATAGAATGTCGAACTTTTTTCTGTGGAACTTAAGAGCTTCCACTGTACTTAATAAGAGTGATAAAGCTCGAATGGAATTAATTTGTATCATCTCGTGGGGTGCGGCGACTTGTAACGGGAGGTGGGATTTGCTTGATTTTTTCACTCTGGAATTAATCCATCCGAGCTTTGCCAGTCTTATTAGGTACACATAAGGTGCTTTTCATGGAAATAACGAAACCACGTTTTTGCAGGGTCCTATGATTTTCAAGTAACTATAATTGGCATAGAAAAGAGTTGTTATATACCCCTCCCAAAAAGGCTCGATTTTCTTGGGCGTTGCTACTGTGATACACCGTGCACTCTGATTATGAAATCACTCACTACTGGTCTGTCACCTCTCGCCGCAATTCAGCTGTCGGTGTGATTCCTGATGCACATGTCATTCAAATTCATTATCAGAAATCGAAAAAAAAACCCTATATCTCTTAGTATCATCTCCTCGTCTGCTAACAACTCCATATCATCAGCAAATCTTATACATTTTATTCTTCTTCCTCCTACTATCACTCCTCCCATGTTCTGAAAACAATTTTCCCTAAGACTATTTTTCCTAGGTATTACGTTTAAATACAGCCAGTGCAAAAATTGTATGCACATCTTTTCAGTGCAATTTATGTCTGGAAATGTCGACTTTCCAGTGTGGTTTATAAATAAGTGCCCATTTCAATTTATTTTTAAGTCAATTGGCCATATTTTAATGCAATATGCTACAGCCCATGGAAGGTTTTTTGGATGGAGCAAATTCGTACAGGCAGTGTGCCCGGACTGTGTTAACGATAATGGGAACAGTATCTTCCACCGATATTCCTTCTCTCGAAAATGAGTATTCCATAGAATATTGAGTCTAATGGTTTATTCGATCACTTCGTATTACTCTAATGCACTGTATTATTATTATTATTATTATTATTATTATTATTATTATTATTATTATTATTATTATTATTATTATTATCCACTGTCAATAACCTGGTCACATATCTAAATCAAATTGTACCAATAATTGAAACGCAGGGACAAACTGATTCAATATATTTTGATTTCAGCAAAGCTTTTGATGTAGTTCCGCACTATATCCTTCTTCATAAGTTAGGAAATATTGGCCTTTCTGTAAGCTACGTAAAGTGGTTCGATAATTATTTAAGTAATAGAGTTTCATGTGTAAGACTGTTTAATATACACTCTTATTCTTATAATATAAATTGCGGAGTCCCGCAGGGATCTACTTTAGGACCTCTCCTATTTATTATATTCATAGATGATATATGTAAAAGAATAAGTTCTGACTGTTTATTATTTGCAGACGATTTAAAAATTTTTCGTACAATCAAAAGTAGTACTGACTGTCAATCACTTCAATGTGACATTAATTCAGTCGCTAAATGGTCGGAAGACAATGGTATGAAAATTAACGTATCCAAAACTAATGTAATAACCTTTTCTAGAAAAACTTCTTCACTGACATTTAATTATTATCTAAATAATGTACTAATTAACAGAACGGATTGCGTAAAAGATTTGGGAATATTCTTTAACAGTAAATTGTATTTTCATAGTCACGTTGATTACATTTACAATCACGCAATCAGAATGCTAGGAATAATACGGTCAATAACTTATTCTTTTTCCACGCCCGATTCTCTCTTAATGCTATATTATACATTGGTGCGATCGAAACTCGAATATGCATCTGTAGTTTGGAACTCGATTACAACTATGGACTCGGCTAAATTAGAAAATATACAAAGAAAATTTATATCCTTATGTTCATTCAGATTTTTGCCCATTAATTCCGGGTATAGTTATGAGAGAAAATGTGAATATTTTAATTGTCAAAATCTATATGCTAGACGCCGTGAGCTAGATTATCTGTTCTTTTGTAAAGTCCTCAAAGGTGATATATCCTGTGACTCTTTCTTAAACAATATTACCTTACGTATTCCAACAAAAGATATGAGAGCCCACAAACTTTTCTATATTAGAAATTCGAAATTTCTTTCACCAGTCTCCAGATGCATTAAAAATGCCAACATGCATGGCTACGAATTCGATCCCTTCAATGTATAGACTTTGTTTGCTCTTGGCAACGATTTATCATTTATGTATTATTTTAGGCATTATACTCAATTAACATTGTCTCATAGTATTCTTAGTTATCCATTCATCGTCATTATTGTAATTAATTGTAATTATATTTATGTGTAATAATTATTTTTGTTTTATGTTTTTTGTTATATTTGTGCTGAGCTGTAATTGGCCCCTGGCTGTTGTACAGCACATTAAATAAATAAATAAATAAATAAATAAAATAAATAAATAAAATTATTATTAATATCATCTGCATTAATATCACACAATTTTAATATTATAGCCTATAGGGTAAAGGTTGGTAAATTGTGATACTAATAATATTATGACAGTACTTTTTGAGATTTTTTTTAAATTTTACTGAGCGAGAGAAGGACTGGTTTTCTGCAGAAATTTGTTCATGAACATTCCCTTAAGACGTTGACGCAAAAACCGATCTTCCTCTCGCTCGGTAAAATTGTAAAAATTTCTAAAAAACAATAACGATCATAATATTATTAGTAGGGGGCGGATGTTGGTAAAAAGTAATCTTCTTATGTTTCACATTAGGACGGTGCCTATTAATATAGAAATCCTTTCTATGTTAATATCAAGGTAAAAGAAATAATTTCTTATATTTCATTTTTTGCTTTTTTCGACGTGTTTGAAATAATAGATCATTTTTATATTTTTGTCAGCATTTTTTTTTCTCATATTTAATACTTTGAAGAACTTTTAGATCATTTTACTTTCTTCTTTACTGATAGGTCTGTTAAATCATTTTCTAAGCAAATAGGTCAATAGTATTTACCTACTGAATAAGTGAGTAATAGTGAAGATTGAGTTTTATAGTTTGGAACAAACTCTAAAATTCATCCCTTATTCCACTGAAGACTTCATACAACGGAAGTAATATAAAATGCTTGATAACAGCTTAGTTTAAGTGAGGACTTTGACCGCTACTATTCTTTTGTCGGTACGAGGGTGCCTTTAGAGTTTATATTTAGAAGGGGAGGAATCTTTCACTGTGTCCTGGACATGACGTGGTTCGGAAGGGATGTCTACTGTAGTAGACAGTATTTTTAACACAAAGATTGCAAGAATGCACGCTGCGTCCACAATATTTGTTTTGTCATTCACACTGCTTCATCTGGAAGATCTGGTAACAAAAGTGAACCGCGGAAGGAGGAGAAGACAGAGAATGAAGGCACTGACAACGACCACCCCTGATTGAAGCACATTGTAAACCATCATTAAAATCTATAATTTTCCCTTAAAACCTTCATTTTGTTGCATGTTCTTTTCCTTTATCTTAGCCAAATTCCAGGAAGTTGCCGCCTCTCTCCGAGATTTGCAGGGCAGTTATTGAAACAAGATGACTAATTTTAAGACATTGTGGTGCGAGTACGGTGAATAATATTTAAATGTCATTTCCTTTTTAATTTTATGCAATTTTTCCATTAGTTTAAGCGCATTTTAATGATCATTTTAAGTAGATTTTTAGGTCATCAACATCCGCCCTCTAATTATTGGTATCATAATTTACCAACCTTTACCCTATTACGTATTTAATATGAAATTTTAATAATATAGGCTATTATGTATTACAATTACGTTCTTATGTACGTTTCAATGTTGGTTAATTTCAATTTTCGTTGTAGCTCCAAAATGTTTCACACATCTATTTCCAACTCACTATTAATCACTACCACTAACAACCGTTACAAATTATTATTACCGATATAAAATAGTTTATTAACCTTCTGTAACTACATTACGCAAAATTAAGCGTTGTCCCAATTATATTATCAATTACTAGAGTGGAATAATGTAATTACCAGCAATTGAGTATCCCCGGGGAGATGGAGTATGTAAACTAGGTTTTTGTAACTACAGCCATTGAGGAACTTCTGTCATCATCGGTCCACTGAGAGTAATTACAAACTTCACGCACAACTGTTCCCCTGCTCAAACTGGCTCGATGTAGTTCCCACTGTACCATTCACGTAGCGCTCATTCTCTGATCCATCTCTGAGAAATAAAACACCGTCAGCAGTCTCTATGAGGTTTGCAGCTACTCAGGATGTGCAGGATAATCCAGTCATGTGGTGTGCAAGTTATGAACTGTTGATTTCGTAGTCTCTGTTCAATAAATTCGGTAACGAAGGCGAGATAACTTACGATACTGAATTCTCAAAGTGGGCAACTGATATAAAGTAATGTGTATTTCTTAAACAGAAACAAATAAATAGATCAAATGTATGGTTTTACTTATACTCAATACAATATAAATATAGGCTACAGCGTTTTCAAAGATTATATTATTCTTTTTATCATTATGTAATTGCTACTTGGCCTAATACAGGTAAATTACTTGTAGGCTACTGTAATATATATTTTTAAATATAGGCTATAAAATATTTTACATTTCTATATACAGTACAAAGATAAATAGTCCTATTATAATGCTAAATTACATCACCTTTATTGATCAATTGTTTTTCTAATAAATATGCAGAAAAGTGTAGGCCACATTTTTATCCCATCCCTACCTTCCCGTGGTGAAGCTGTTAGTAAGCATAATTTTACAAGCTGAACTAAAGGGAGGGGCTACTCATCAATTAGCACTGGTCAGCTTGATGAGTTGATGACCGAATTTGGTATAATTTTCCTCTATTTAATACCTAATTCTCTCTTTACCCTTTCCTATCCAGTCCTCTGACTGAACTCTTATTTTCTTCGACCCCGACAGTATTAGAGCATTCGAGGCCTAGGGGTTCATTTCACTTTCCTTCCTACCCTTCCTACTTTTCTGTTCCTAGTGCTGACCTGCTATGGCACTAAAATCGTCCTCTAGTGGCTTAAGGTGGGAAAGTTGGTGATCAACAAGATCTCCCAGCTAGGTCCAGTGGACCCGTCGACCAACAGCAGGTGTGGTGCTCCAGACATTCTGGGGGTTGTGTGTGAATGAAGTAGCCACCGAAACATTAAAATATGGTGTTCACTTAAATCGGCTACAACTTGCCATTTAACCACTCCAATATACAAGGGAAAAAATGGAACTCTCTGCATCATAATCCACAGTTGATTCCCGATTTACCACGCAAATCGTCTGTAGCTGCATTTAGATTGGCCATGACTGTTTGGCCAAGCATCTGCATAGAATTGGAATATATCAGTCTCCTATCTGTCCATTGTGCAACTCAAATCAAGAAATGGATTCAGAACATCTCAAAATCTGTGCGTCAGTGGCTAACCATGACAATATCTTTGAAAAATATTGGAGTGCAAGAGGTCAAATGAATTTATTGTCAAATGACTGGCATTAGAAAACAACAACAACTTATACTCATTAATATAGACCTATGAACAATAATGAATGTATTATACGTATTTACAGTGTGAAACCAAAATAAATAATGAAATTAATATAGATATGAATAAAAATTAGCAATAATAATGATAACGACCAGATGCAGTATAGGGACCAATCTTCTTATTGGTTAAATGGTATGAATGTTACTATCGATATGTATTATTGTTATAATCGACATAAAATATGTTGCCAACTTCTAAATTAAGAGTCAGTTTTATATTGTTGACTTGTAGCCTACTTCAAAATGGAAATAACGGCACTAATAGTAAAAATTATTTTCCCTGGACCAAAAACATAATGCAAACTGACTAATATCACAACAGTAGTAACAAATTGTTTATGTTCTTTCTATTTGATATTTTTAATTTGGTAGCATTTATTCATGTATTTCAAAAGGCATAAAACTCGGTTAAGAGAGAAGTTATATATGATATTCTTATTGAATTTGGTATTCCCAAGAAACTAGTTCGATTAATTAAAATGTGTCTCAGTGAAACTTACAGCAGAGTCCGTATAGGTCAGTCTCTGTCAGATGCGTTTCCACTTCACTGTGGGCTAAAGCAAGGAGATGCACTATCACCTTTACTTTTTAAATTTTCTCTATAGTATGCCATTAGGAAATTCCAGAATAACGAAGAGGGTTTGGAATTGAACGGGTTACATCAGCTGCTTGTCTATGCGGATGACGTGAATATGTTAGAAGAATATCCATAACTGATTAGGGAAAACACGGGAATTTTACTGGAAGCAAGTAAAGATATAGGTTTGGAAGTAAATCCCAAAAAGACAAAGTATATGATTATGTCTCGTGACGAGAATATTGTACGAAGTGAAAATATAAAAATTGAAAATTTATCGTTTGAAGAGGTGGAAAAATTCAAATATCTGGGAGCAACAGTAACAAATATAAATGATACTCGGGAGGAAATTAACGACAGAATAAATATGGAAAATGCCTGTTATTATTCGGTTGAGCAGCTTTTATCATCCAGTCTGCTGTCAAAAAATCTGAAAGTTAGAATTTATAAAACAGTTATATTACCGGTTGTTCTTTATAGTTGTGAAACTTTGTCTCTCATTTTGAGAGAGTAACATAGGTTAAAGGAGTTTGAGAATAATGTTCTGAGGAAAATATTTGGGGCTAAGAGGGATGAAGTTACATGAGAATAGAGAAAGTTACACAACGCGGAACTGCACGCATTGTATTCTTCACCTGGCATAATTAGGAACATTAAATCCAGACGTTTGACATGGACTGGACATGTAGCATGTATGGGCGAATCCGAAATTGCATATAGACTTTTAGCTGGGAGACCGGAGGGAAAAAGACCTTTGGGGAGGCCGAGACGTAGATGGGAGGATAATATTAAAATGGATTTTAGAGAGGTGGAATATGATGATAGAGACTGGTTTAATCTTCTACAGGATAGAGACCGATGGCAGGCTTATGTGAGAGCGGCAATGAACCTGCGGGTTCCTTAAAAGCCATTTGTAAGTAAGTAAGATATTACATCTCTGACGGTATTTAACGTTAAACTTTGCGTTTCTTAACAATTGTATACAACAAGCTTTAAAACTGTCATTCTAGGCTGGGTTTGAAACTGTGACCCTTCGATCCATTGGAAATCATTGCAATCACTGTGCTGTCCAAGAAGAATAATAAAATCTTACACACACAATGTAATTTGAAATGTAAAATCGAAACATTAGGAAGCAAAATATGAGGGGAAAGAGAGATATTTTTAGATACTTTGAAGAAACAAGATATGAGACATTAATTGGTGTCACGAAGGTCTGTTACTGACAAAGTTTAAAAGCTTACTCAAAGAAGAAAGAAAGAAAGAAAAGTGAACAGAAAAAAAAGTCACAGAAATGATTTTGATGGGAAAAAGAGGTAGAAATATTGTTAATGTCAACTGCATTTAGTGCCTCCTTCCTAAAATTGGCTACACGTCATCCCATCAAGAGAATATATCAGATATAAAAAGCCCTTCCTTGTTCTTTCGTCTTCCATTGCATTCATCCTTGTCACAGTCTCTTCTAGAAGCTCATTTCATTTATATTTCCATTAGTATTGTTTAAAATATTTCGTTTCAAGTTTCTAGTTATCATGCATATGTCATTGTTATTTTAAAATATATTTTTAATGGAAATTTAGCCTGATATCTCAAAAGAACTGATAATTTGAGCGAAGATACAAAACTAAGGAAAACTGTTATAAAACAAATTTTTGGAAAAATGATTAAATAATATAGATTGTCTCAGCCGTAATGTGCCTTTCTAATCCGTAGATGATGATCATAAAATTACAAGAGCGACACAAAATTATTAGACCTATTTATTTAACAGTATTATAAAATAAAATTAAATTTACTTCTAATTTTCAGTATAATAATTATAATATACAATACTTTCAGCCTCTAGTGTTATATAATATAAGCAGTGTATTTTTAACTCTTAAGTAAATATGGAATGAAAATAATTAAAACAGACTGGCTGTGTATAAAACAGCAAGATGAACATGTTTATATAAGTAGAGTGCTGTACAGTTTCATTACAATTATTAAAACTGGAATGGAATCAGTCATTACAAAATTAAAAGGAACAGAAACTGCATAAAATGGACCGAGAACGAACGAAATAATACTTTACAGGGGTTTGAGGAAATCCAAACAATTGCGTGAAACGGCTGTATTACAATAATGAAATAGAAAAAAAAATTGTATATAACAATGCGGTGTATTTCACTTGACGTCCGTATGTTTACATTACCCTTATATTCGTACTCAACATTTCCATTACTGTTGTGTTAAACGAGCGAAATTAATTAATTCAATGAATAAATGCATTTAATGAATTAATGAATTAATTTCATGAATTAATAATTCATTTCATGAATGAAAGAATTGAATGAATACATAAATTGAGGGCTTTGCCTTTCTTCAGGAAAACGGTTTAAAATGTAATGAATAATTATGGTAGCTAAATTTTATTACTGATAAATACGAGAAAAATTCGTACCGGCACCGGGAATCGAACCCAGGACCTCTCAGCTTTGCGCGCTGAGCGCTCTTTACCAACTGAGCCATGCCGGGACACGATCCACGTGCATCGTCTTAAATGCAGGTAGTAAAGCCGTAAAACAGTAGTATGAGAGGGGTTCGGCCGGCGCCGTGGATCGTGTCCCGGCATGGCTCAGTTGGTAAAGAGCGCTCAGCGCGCAAAGCTGAGAGGTCCTGGGTTCGATTTCCGGTGCCGGTACGAATTTTTCTCGTATGTATCAGTAATAACACAACTGACTAGTTAAGACTAGTCGTGTAATATTCAATTAGGTGGGCGAGACCTCATTCATATTTGATATATAGCGAAATTTTGTTTTGATTGTACTGTACATACCTGCAGGACAGGGCTGCGTGCGTGTATAACATTTTATTCAGGTGCGTTTTAAAATCTTAGATTGCATGTATCTCAGTTCGCCATATTGACGTATACGCCCTTTTTCCGGCAAACCCCTCAATTAATTAATTAAATGACTGATTGAAATAATGACTGAATGGCTGAATGGATGTATGAATTGAATGAATGAACGGACGGACGAACTGAATGATTTAAAGAATTAATAAGTTCAATTCATTAATTAATTTAATTAATTTAGTGAATGAATAGGGTTGAATTGAATGAATAGGATTGAATTAAATTGAATTAATGAATTTATTAATGGTTAAATTCAATCATTCATCCACTCCGGTAACCCGGGTTCTAATCTCGTTTAATCCAAGTATAATTTGTAGTGGTGCTTGGTGGCAATAATAATAATGCTAATAATAATAATAATAATAATAATAATAATAATAATAATAATAATAATAATAATAATAAATATTTATTTATTTATTTATTTATTCTGGTTAAGTTAAGGCCGTCAGGCCTTCTCTTCCACTTAGCCAGAAACAAGAAAAGCTGATACAATTTGCAGTAATACAAGTTAATGACTAATACTTAAAGAACACTAAACAATTTATATAGTCATACAAGCACAAGTTGAGTAAAATAATGCAAACATATTAATTGCAAAGTAATGTAAGGCTTAGAAGTTACATTGAATGAATATGCAAGTGGTAAGTGAAATTAAAATTACAAGGTGGTAGGTTTTCGTAAGGTTCTGCCGTACCCCTTGCGGGTATTCCATCACTGCTTCATTAATTATAATGATACAGTGGTATGGTGCACAAACGGCAAAGATAATGGCGGCTAAAAGAACTACTGCTTTAGAGCGTCGCCCACTCAATGGAACTCTTGGATGAATGACTTGGGTGAAGTGCCCAATTATTAGATTAAGTAATATTATTTAATAACTTGTTCATTCCCGCTTTAATATTCTGACCATCTCCTGCTTGTGCTTCGCCCTGACTTGTATTGTACACTTGTTTTGTTATACGTCTGTTTGAAAACTCTCAGTAAATCTACTGACATGAGCCTGTAGCATTTAAGCCATCGATCTGAGCCGGGATCGAACCCGTAACCTCGGACCCAGCAGGTCAGCGCTATACCGACTATAGCGTTGATTCTGTACAAAGATATTTTTTGTGTTGGCATCATTGTGCATAATTGTTTACTTAAATAAAAACAAATGAAAATCAACATGGTAAATAGATATTATTTTAAGAAACACAGGAAACAAACGGGGTAATTTATGAGCATAGAAATGCCATATCGTGGCACTTTGTAAAACGACTCAGCTCCAGTGAACTCCAAGGTAAAGTAGTGATTTTACCCCATTTGTATTGTATTCTTGGTCCAGGGAAAATAGGCTTACTCCTCTTTTACTACAACACTCGTAAAATACGTTTAAATTCCGTCGACAAAAGGGAATTAAAATGTAGTATAAAATTAATATTTTATGTTGACTAAATAAATTTTGATTAGGGTACATATTACCATGACTCATCCAAATATACAGTGATGCAGCTGAAATCTGTCACGTGCGTGATGTTCTGACTAGTTGGTATACTTCCTCATAAACCACTCATCCTCCTGCCCATCCTGAATTTCAAAAGCAGTGGGACGTTATTTTTTCTCCAAGAAATTTTAGATAAACTCCTTTCTTCTTTCAAATTAGAACAAGACATTGCACGTCTCCTAGCTCTTCAAGAAAGTGAGTCTGGAGCATGGTTACACGCATTACCATCTCCTCTAATAGATAGTACATCCTTTAAAATCGCAATGGCTTTACGCCTTGGTTGTAAACTCTGCCAGCCACACCAATGTATTTGCGGAGGAATTGCTGATATTTACGGCCATCTTGCACTCAGCTGTGCGAGAAGCAAGGGTAGCATTCCCAGACATACATCACTCAATGATATCATTAAAATATCTCTGACTTCTTGTGGCATCCCGTCTCCTTTGGAACCAGCAGGTATTAGTCGCGCGGATGGTAAACGACCCGATGGTCTCACCTTAATTCCATGGTCTAGAGGAAAATCTTTAATTTGGGACTCCACTTGCGTTGACACTCTCACTTGCTGAATACCTCCAGAAGCGCAGCATCTGCTGCTCAATTAGCCGTGAAGAAGAAAGTCTATAAATATGCTCATATTTTAGATAATTATATCTTTGTCCCATTTGCTGTGGAGATCTTCGGTCCTTGGAGTCATGACGCTAAAGTTTTGGTATCTCAAATCGGCCAAATTTTGATCTCCATTACTGGTGATCTTCGTTGCACTACTTATTTACGTCAAAGCTTAAGTATTGCTATTCAACGCGGAAATGCAATGAGCGTTTTGGGTACTCTTCCCGAATCCAGCCCTCTGGACGAATCTTTCTCCTATAAAATGTATTAAAAAATGAAATTAAGTAATAAACATATTTCGACAGAATATAAAGTTTCTTTGCGTAAGGATCTCTTTTAATTTACCTCGCGGTGAATTTGTACTTAGTTCTCTATTTACTGGAGTTAAAGTAATAAAATTATTTGTAGTGGTGATGATGACAGCGAAGGAAAGAAGATGATAATTAAGAAAAGCATAGTGACAATAACGATATGGCCACGAACCAAGTTCAAGTTAAAATGATTACAAATGAAATAAGTTAGTAAAGCGACAAGCGTTATAATGCTGGTTTGAAACTGAAGTGATTATAAAAAATAATTCGTTGAAAATAATGAAGAATCAGAAGAATGTGATAAGGAAAAAGGGATTAGTATGGAGTTTATTTGAACTTAACATTATTTGACATTAAAATAGCTATGTATTCCTTTTACGTTGCAAAACTAAGCTGTTCAGGAAGTTCAATATACGTATGAATAAAATTGTACTTAGAACTTAGCATATGATGGTGGAGGTCAGATAAAAGCACGCAGCAAAGGTATGACAAGTTCCACTCGTCATTAGTTGGTCACGGTTATACTGGGCGGTGTCTTTGTACGGGTTAATTCACTTTGGGACTCTCTGCCCTCACGTTCTGTTTTCGCACAAGATAAAAGCCCAGTATCGACCATCAACGTCAAAGCCTCAACTCCAGGTGCGGACTGTACGGAGGACGATTCAATTATCTGCGACACAGGTCTGCTGCGGCACACGCTAACTTCCAGGCGAGAGCTACTTCATAATGCATACACTTGCGGCCAGTTCCGCTGCGACGACTAACCGCAGATCGGTTTAGCTTTCTTTCGTGCTGGAATACATTCATTATTGAGCAAGCACAGCTGTGCTGCTTAGAATATCAGCAGCACTCAGGAACGGTCTAAATTCACCGTATTGAAGGAGCATAGACGTACTGAGAAAGAATTAAAGAGGAAATAAAGAAAGATGGAAAAATCACATGTAAGAGAAGAAATAAATGTAATTGTTAATTCGGTTTCGGCGATTTAAATCTTTATAGTGTTAGCGGGCTGATGATTTGAGGTATTAAAATTTTATGAACATCCTATCAACCCTCCGCTGGTAACAAGAATAGTACAGTAATCTTTGGTACAGTTCACGTCACCGTTTTTGGCGTGTGAAATAAATAATGGGAACATTAAGTGCTAGTCTTTTACATTTGCCGCAGTGAGTCTGATAACTGTGTTTGGCATATGGCTGATATAACATGTATAGGAAGTGGTACTATTCTCAGCTGCACTAGCAACCTGCTCACAAACAGGGCACTATTGTATTGTATTGCAATTATTAACATTCCATGGTATGCATACATGCTTACAGCTAGAATATGGAACAAGTCAAAAAAAACTTAATGCTATTATAAAATCATAATTTATAGTCACAGTCTAGATGAAATATATACAGACGAGATTTACAATATAGTCTACTAGTACAACACAAGGTTTAGTATCAATTTCATGAAGTGTTATTGAATGTCATGAATACACCTACAGAATAGAAGGCGTGAGAAATTAGGTACTTCTTTAATTTGGCCCTAAATAATCTCATATTTTGAGTTTCATTTTTTATATCGATAAGGAGGCTATTAAAAATTTTTACTGCCATATAACGCACTCCTTTTTGATAGCACGATAGACTTGCCGATGGAGTATGAAAGTCATTTTCTTGACGTGTATTTATGCTATGAACTGTTGAATTAGTTACAAAGTTTTCACAATTACATACGAGGAAGATTATATTAATGAAAAGATATACTGACAAGCCATGGGCAGTAGCCTATTTGTACTTTTTTGAAAATAGTCCTACACGATTCCCAAGATTTGGCACCTACTATTATTCTAATTTTTTTTGTAATAGAAATATATTGTTACTATCTGTGGAATTTCCCCAGAATATTATTCCAAAACTCATTACCGAATGGTAGTACTATGCAAAGTATATTGTTTTTAAGATATTGATATTTACTATCTTTTGCATAGATCTAATAGCAAAACAAGCTGAATTTAGTTTGGGGGTAATTTCTTTAACCCATTATATCCCACCGTTTGATATATCAAACACGATGCAGCTTATGATGTTTGATTGTTGTATATTTGCATTTTTGTTATTATTGTGATTGTTGGTACACCAATTGGCTTATAAATCATCAACCTCTATATTGGTAACAATGGAAAACTTAAATATATTAATTTGGCAGTCGTTGCGAGTGTTGAAATTCCAGTACCAGTCTGCATGAAAGATGGATAACACGTAAGTTGGATTTTTATTTTATGAATAGTTGGTTTTGAATGCTCGATTTTAATTAATTATTTTAACGTGTTGGCAAATGTGTATCCTTTCAGTACTATTATAGTTTTTCATAATAATTTGAATAATATGGACTGGAGGACTACGTAAACTTTGATGTTTGATATATCAAACGCTGTGCGTTTATGTGAACTTTTATCCATCTTACAGGAAAGATACAGAACAATCGATAAAATGGCTAGATGAGGTGTTAGATGCAGATGATCCTGAAATATGTGCAAGTATACATGCTGCTGACGAAATAGAGGTAGTACTTAACCCTCCTGCTGATGGCGGCGACAGTGATCGGGATGATGGTGGCAGTGACGACAATGAAAATACTACTTTTATGGATCTGGGCAGTGCAATTTTACTTCAAGAAGATGAGATGAGGATAGTTAGACAGAGGGACCATTTCAAACAGAGAGAGGATATAAATTTTGAATCAAAAGTGAATGAACCTAGGTTTGAGAAACGATCAGAAAATTTAAGAACAGTCGCGTCTCATAGAGCATTACCATCGAACTCTACTACTTCATCTCATCTGAATGTTTATCCTTCTTCAAATTCTGAAAATGTAAACAATCTATACCGAAGAAAGTAAACAAATCTGTACCCAAGAAAGCTAAATATACAACTGAATGGATTGAAAGAAATCTTCATAAAACTAGTTTAATTTCTCTACCACCCTCCCCTAATGATCATATTTTTGATTTGAATTTTGATGTCTCCCGATGAGCTGTTCAAAATGGTATTCGACTTAGAAATTATGGGAATGATATGTCCGCAGGCTGTATTATATGCAGCCCAGAAAGGATGCATTATACATTTGTCCATTGAAGAACTATACACATATTTTGCAAGTCTTTTAGTTTCCGGTTATGTGAAGGTACCACACCGGCGGTTATTCTGGGAAACACGAGATGATTCACACAACTTATTGATTTCAAATGCAATGACAAGAAATCGATTTGACATAATTCATAGATTTCTTCACTTCAGTGACAATTCCGAAATAGATCAAACAGATAGGGTATTCAAAGTAAGGCCCCTCATTGACTACCTGAACAACAAATTTCAAGAATCTGCTCAACCTCTTGGCTCGAAGTATTCACTGGATGAAGCTATGGAGCCGTATTATGGCAGTCACTCAATGAAGCAATTCTTTCGCGGCAAACCAGTACGGTTCGGCTTCAAGTTCTGGTGTTTAGCCACACGTGAAGGGTATCTTCTTCAATTTTGTCCTTATACAGGGAAAAAGGGTAGGATTCAAGGTGAATCATTGGGATCGTCAGTTGTTCAAAGTATTTGTATTGGATTTATTCCTGTTAACAGTTTTGTCTTCATTGACAATTATTTCAATTCTTTAGAACTCCTCAACACAATGTTACAACATAACGTAAATGTAACAGGAACAATTCGAGCTGATAGGACTGGAAATGCACCGTTAAAAGACCTAGGAAAACGGTCAAGAGGTGCAACTCACACCCTTCAATCAAAAGACAAGAAAGTAATGCTCATCAAATGGCAAGATAACAATCAAATGACTATGGGCACTAATGTTCAAGATGAAAATGTGACACTTGCTTATGGAACTTGTCAACGATGGAATCAAGTGAAAAGAAACGTGTTGCTGTTACTCAACCGACAATCATCAAACACTACAACAAGTATATGGGGGGATGTTGATTTGTTCGATCAACACCGAGGATAGTATCGAATTCGAATCAGGTCAAAAAATGGTGGTGGCCATTTTTCAGGTTCTGTTTGAATGGGGCGGTAGTAAACATGTGGTTACTGTACAGGAAAAATGTTCCAGGGTATCCTTTGTTGGAATTCATAAGGAGGATAACATTGGTAACACTTTCAACTCCAAAGTTGAGCTCCCAAGGACGTCTGTTTTCCCGAAGAAACCATCACTGATACCAACTGAATTGCGATATGATGGAAAAAATCATTTGGTGCAATTTCAGGACAATCAAAGGCGCTGTGGATTATGCAAGAAAAATGCAAAATACAACTGCATCAAATGTAAAGTTGCCTTGCACCCAAAAGACTGCTTTCTAAAATTCCACACCAAGTAGGATAATGTGGATTACTTTTGTATTTATGGATAATTTGAAATAAGTGTTCACAATTTCTGACTATTTATGTTACAATTTATTCCATTATGATTTATGGAAATAATAATTTAGTTTCTTGCAAAATTCAGTGTAAATTATTTTACATAAGGTACAATGGGGTAAGTGGAAACTTGGGAAAAGTAGAACCTATAGCTGTTACGTTAAAACTATTAAAGCCTGGTGAAACTATTAGGTAATAATTAACTCAAAAAGTAAATTGGAATTTATATGCACTAAATTTCATTTTCATATATGATTCTCTGGCACTGTCATTCGTTAGGTTCCACTTTCCCCATAGAAAACTATGGGCTCCACTTATCCCAGTGATTTTACATATGCTTGAAACCTTTCCAAACACCCCCATAACCCAAAACAGTTATTTACCCTGTCACATCCCACATAATTCTGTATAGAACCTTCCAAATAACATTGCTATACACCAACGCCCAGCGTTTGATATATCAAACATAGAATAAAAGGACGTAAATAACACTATTTCGAATTCTTTTATATTTTATATTCTTATTTGGCATATAATGATAATCTCTGAGAGTTTTCACAAAAAAAAATCGAAAAAAATATCTCTGGGATATAATGGGTTAATATGATTTTTCCAATTTAACTCGTTATCGATTTTTAAGCCAAGAAATTTGGTTGTTGTTGTTTGTAATATGGATCTTATATTAATTATTGCGCTAGAAATTTGCGACGTTGAATTCGGACAGGATTTAAATTGAATTATGTTAGTTTTGTTACAATTGAATACTAATTTATTGACTGATAACCAGTCACATATTTTGAAGAGAACTTCCTCTGTTCAAGATTGGAATGTGTTGGAGTTATTGGCTGTAATTACTATACTTGTATCATCTGCAAATCATATGGGATGACCTGCATCTCTTATATATCTAGGACACGCCAAAAACGCTGGCGCTGACAATAACAGGGGTTGCGTACCACCCCAGGCATTTAAATCCAAAGAAACAGATATTACATTTATATTTATTTATGTAACCATATTTTTCACTATTAAATTACGACTTTCCTACACACAAAAATTAAAGTATCTATAATAAAAGTACTTAATGATATAGTTTTAAGGTGTTCGAAAAACAGTCTATAGAAATAACCTTCCTCTGCTCACTACAAATTTGACAGCCACGCTTTGAACTACCTGTTTTTCACTTTCCTACCCTTTTCTCGAGAGCAAAAATAACATCTAGAATATTTGTTTAGCTGGATGGGTCTGAGTTCGATATCTCCGAGATCCCTGCGTTGTTTCGTCTTTACGAATGAAAATAATCGTATATTCGCAAAGAGCTCACGCACAAATTCTCATCTAAATGTCATTTCATGTGAGCAGATAAAAGTTGAAATAACACGCTTTTAAAAAAGTTCTCTATTTTTACTTTTCGTTGTGATTTTGTTGACGTATATAGGATGAATGCATTTAGAGCAGCTAGATTTAGAATTCCAAACAACATACAGAGTGGCCAACGACGCTTGTATCTTGAAACTGTCTAACATGTCAACTCCTCTTTTCGCATCATTGTAAAATTAAATTATTCTATGTAAAAGGACACAATTCGAATAAAGGAAGAGGAAATATTTGCAACCGTGGAATGTAATAGAGGTGGTAACCACGAGGAACAAATCTGTGGTATTTGGTCACTACGGGTGCTAGTCATAGACATTTCGCTAGCCCGCGCTACGAGCGTGCTAAACTAGCCCCGGCTATCGAGTGATTACTTGCACAGGATTCATATCATGTCATATCGCTAACACTGGTTTATGAATACGAAAAACGTTAGTTCGCTGATCATTCACCGGAAGCCCGCGCTAAGAATGTCTATGAATATGGCCCTACATGATAACTCCAAAAATGGTCTTCTTTCGCTAAAACCGCAGCCGTATATAAAAATACCATGATAGACGACATTAAGATATACGATCATAAGCGGAGACGAAGAGGAAAGTAGAAAATAGAAAATATTGGAGAAAGCTGGGTTTGCAATGAAAGACCTGTTCTTAGACAAAACACTGAATGAATAAATGAATGAATGAATGAATGAATGAATGAATGAATGAATGAATGAATGAAGTTACATTTTAAGGAATTTCTAGAAAAAGTAGGCCTACATAGAAAATTAGTGGGTTTTCTGTGATGAGCGACATATACAATACGCTAATGAAACGCGAAAAAAATATCAGACAATAGATATATCTTGTACTACACATGACCAATAACGTCATGTGCTATTGAAAGAATTTTTTACAATATAATATTATAACAATTGCAACAGCGGTATAACTGCAACATCCAGAACAGAGAAAATGCTGTTCAAGTCTGTCTAGAGGCTTAAAGGTAGCAGCTCTACCAATAGACTAGCTCCCTATGTTGACCAGCATTTCACTGGGAGGACTTTCACTTGCTTTCATGTCTTACAATCTAAATCGCCTGACTAATAATAATAATAATAATAATAATAATAATAATAATAATAATAATAATAATAATAAGTATTATTATTATTATTATTATTATTATTATTATTATTTCAAGGAAAAATTGTTCCGTAGCCGGTTATCGATCCCGGAACAATTTTTCCTTGAAATTATTCAAACCTGCTTTACAGGCAGCTACTACTTGAAAGCCATATTTGTATAATAATAATAATAATAATAATAATAATAATAATAATAATTATTATTATTATTATTATTATTATTATTATTATTATTATCATTATCATTTCAAAAGTAATGTACAATATATTTTTAAATTTATTTTTTTATTCTGCACCTTTTCAATTTATGAAGGTCATTGATACATCCTTCGCGCTTATATTCAAATTTAATTTAAGTCGTTCCCGTGAGTGGCGTCATGATAGCACTCCTTCAAGATGGCTGACATTCGTCAGAAACAACGTGCTGTTATCGAGTTCCTGTGCTGTGAGAACGAGACAGTGGCAGACATTTACAAGAGGTTGAAAAAGGTTTATGGAGATGCAGCTGTCGATCGCAGTACGGTTAGTCGGTGGGCAAGCAGATTATCTGGTAAAAGAGAGTAGGCCAATATTCGGGATACTCCTCGAAGCAGCAGACCCTGCACTGCATAAAGTCCACCATTAATTCTGACGCTTATGTGACAACTCTCAAGAAACTTCAAACTTGACTGAGTCGTGTTCGACCATATCGGGAGAAGCAGAATGTTCTGCTATTGCACGACAACACACTCAGACCAGATCAGAAAACTTGGATGGACAATACTGAAACATCCGTCTTACAGTCCTGATATCGAACCATGAGATTACCATCTCTTTGGAAAACTGAAGGGGTCCCTTCGCGGAACGAGGTTTGAAGCTGACAACTTCCACGTGCACGCTGCTAAATAGTGGCTTAGACGTGTTGGTCCAGACTTTTACCGTGCAGGTGTACAGGACCTCGTTCCAAGGTGGCGTGAGGCAGTTGAAAGGGAAGGGGATTATGTGGAAAAGTAACATTTTGTTCCTAGAGGATATATCTATATTGTATGAAAATATCAAAGCTGTAGGATAAAAATGTAAGTTTTAAGTAAATGTTATGCATAATTTTTTGGAGTGATCATCATAGTAGAAACTCTTGAATCTAACGTTTATCTAGATAGGTATTTACAAGTAGCCTATATTGCAAAATGGTTTCTAGTATTTGGATTGTTGAGGTTTTCTGGAAACCTTATTTCCAATACATGGGTGGGATTCAATATATTCCTACTTTTTTTTTATTCTGCCATTTATATTTAACAAATAATGGATTCTAACATATGTGTGGGATTTCAAAATATTCCTACGTTTTTGTTTTTATTTTGTCATTTATGTTTAACAAATAATGGATTCTGATTTCAGAGCTGGAAATGAATTACTAGCGCATAAGGTAAAAGATTAGTTTCCCTCGAGATGTAGTCCCACAAGAACTGAACCTGAAATGTTTTGATATCATTTGCATATCACGAATCAATTATGTAATCATCAATATCATAGTGCCGCTGGACAATCGGGAATCGAACGTGAGGTCATTTATCCCCTCTGCACACACATTTAAACCATTATTGCATTCTTTTTAATAAAACGAGTAAATTTAGTTAACTTTGACTCAAATTAATTAACAGACTTGTTTACTTCAAATTAATTCATGATTAGTGTGTGTATTTACATGCACTCTAGTCTTAGCAAATAATTCATAAACTGAGAGTAAGAGTGGGAAGCAATTATTACTATTACATCATCAAATTATCAGCCTCACTAGCATCACCAGTACAACCACCAATGAATTCATTGTTTGATTACCTGACTGCTCCATATCTAAGATTTAGAAATTTATTAGTTATAACGTTAGTATTTTTGGTTATTCTGTAGCAGTTCTATATGAAGCATAAAATAAACTTTTATATCAAGATTCCTACTGTTTAAGAAATTTCATCATACTGGTATTAGTAGACCATATCACATAACAAATATATATATATATATATATATATATATATATATATATATATATATATATATATATATATATATATACATATATATACACACACACACACACACACACAATAGTAATATACGTTACAAGAGCGGTATGTTGACGTTTTCATGGTCGAGGAAAAGATTGAAAAAGCGAAACGTAGTTGAGCTTTTTTAATTTCCGAGAACATGAAAACAAATATACCGTTCGTGTATCGTACATTATTTTGTGCGAAGATCGTTTATTACATACCTGAAAGACGAATTTCTAATTAGTTGAAATGAAATCTCCATGTTGGTTTCTGTTTAATGACGGCAACTTCGGAAAACCAAAATATCTTTCTTCAACATTGTTGCTATAAAATGTTTTCTGTGTTTACTATACTCCAGCAGGCAGTGATATACGTCTGTCTTTTTTTTCCCCCAGTCTACAAATGCGAACTTAAAACAAACGGTAAGGTTATGTAATGATTTGTTTTTCATTTTAATATTTTAACAATATTATTTATATAACATATTGCAGTAATAACATCGGCAACTGGAATCTCGTTGATTTTTTCTCGGCTTCCTTAATGTTACTTGTATCAGGAATGCAATAAGTTTCGTGGAGTAGTAGACTTTACTTAATTTTGCAAACAATAATTAACATTGCAATTTAGGTGAAATTGCAGTGGTAAGTTTCCAATTTATAATTATTACTATGTTAAACGTCTCTAAAAATAATATGTTAAAAGCCTAAAGCAGTAAAATGAATGTCGCGCTTAAGCGGTAAGAAGAGGGAAATTGTTATGTGTGTTACGTTGGGAATACTGAATGTGGTATTTCACACTTACCGCGTATTGGTTCTGTGCGGAAAACAAGCAAATACGCACGATCTCGCACAAATACAAGTTGTGAATTAAATACGTATCTGCATTTTTAGAACAGTTTCTATGGCTAAGACAAAAAATAGACTAGAGCAGTTTTGCGATGGGGACTAATAATTGCGAGCGAGAGTTATTTTATGCCCGCTGCGCGCGCGCGGAGCTCTTTTACCTGTAAACATTGCTAAATGATGTACAGATCTTAGAACACAGCGCATCATGACGCAACGGAAGTGCTTAAAGTTTTCAAGGAAGAGTGGAAGAAACAATATTTATGCTTCGAACATGGTGATGAAGTCCAGTGTTTGTGTTAAAAAAATATCATTTGCAAAAAAATCAACATAAAACGGCATTATGAGACGCAACGTGAAATAAATATAGGCATTATTCAGGAGAAGAGAGAAATAAATTCATTTCGGAATTGACATCGAAGGTAAATTAATTTACATTTGGGTCAGTAGATAGTTTCTAGATTCCTTTTATTTCTTTATTTTAATGTATTGTCGATGTTTTATTTGTTACTCGTTTCTGGATATTTATTTTTGTTAGACTACGTGTTTCTTTATTTTAGAAATAATAAAATATCTTAGATTGCACTTTGACTTATACTATTACTAAACTCAAAATTCTAATTCACTTATATTTCAATAACTATTTTCAGGATTTTTAGCAAATATGAACTAAACATTTTGAAAACTTTGGCGCAAGGAGCTTTTGTAGTAAATTTCATTATAAAATATACTTAAAAATATAATTTCAAAAGTATTAGACCTAATTGCACAAAATTCTATACAGATGATATTATTATAGATCTGTTTATATAGTTTAAATTTCACAAATTTTGGCCGAAATTGTGCAAGTTTTAAAAGTCATACATATCCCCTTAAATGACTGACTCCAAACATTACGATGGCTCTCAATATCTTCATTTAATCGATTTGTTTCTTTTTTGTGTTACGTGCATCTCACAAATCACTCTAACAAAACTCATTACGTAATCAGGACTGGAGAGCAAGGACTACATTTTCACAATCACACAATCAATATACTCTATTTCAATCAATATTGTCATTATTATTTTTTCAACAATTACTCAAAAGTACTTAGAGATCTCACACGTCGAGCAGGTAGAACCTATTAGTTTCTCCTAACCAATGAAGTGAAGTACGTACACTTAGCGGCAAAAACAATGGGCCGGCCGACAATTTCTACGTTCCAGAGACATACATTGCGCATGCTCGTCTCGTCAACGCCGTAGTTCACTAGGTAACACATAATTAAGTCCACACCTGTGTAGTAACGGTTAGCGCGTCTAGCCGCGAAACCAGGTGGCCCGGGTTCGATTCCTGGTTGGGGCAAGTTAGCTTGTTGAGGTTTTTTCCGGGGTTTTCCCTCAACCCAATATGAGCAAATGCTGGGTAGCTTTCGGTGTTATACCCCGGACTCATTTCACCGGCATTATCACCTTCATCTCATTCAGACGCTAAATAACCTAAGATGTTGATAAAGCGTCGTAAAATAACCTACGAAAATAAAAAAAACACATAATTAAACATTTAAATTTGCTGTATTTTGTTTAAGAGGCTAAAATATGTAATAAAATCGAATGGCGGGTTGATTCTAGATACACCAGGGCCCTTGAAGAGTGAAATAATAAAAAAATTGATAAATACAAAATCAACCGGAGCGAATATGAACAGGAAAACCATGTATTATGCCGAACCGATATAAACAGTTGCAGTAGCGTAATTTGTTACGGCATTAGTATATTGAATAAGGTAGTAGTAGTAGTAGTAGTAGTAGTAGTAGTAGTAGTAGTAGTAGTAGTAGTAGTAGTAGTAGTAGTAGTAGTAGTAGTAGCTCAAGGTTCGAATCTCCCCCAATCTTTTTTTTTGTTACAAATTTACCATCATATATGTCTCGCAAAGCTATAATTATGTGCGATATATCTTAGAATATGCCCAAACTCTAATAAATAATAAAGCTCCCTCTCTCTTTCAAGCAATACTGCTATATGTTAATATAACGTTCTGTCTCGTCATTACGCTTGAAGATGGCACAGAAACAATTACTCATTGCCCTGGTTCGCATAGGTTATTCTGCGTATGCTACTCTCCGACAGGACTTCGATTGGAGAAATGTCATTTTCTCCGACCAGATAATTTCCTCCAGTAACATTCTGTGTATGCTACTCTCCGACGGGACTTTAATTGGAGAAATATCATTTTGTCCGACGCGGTAATTGTCTCCAATAGCAATGATAGTACTGCCCTAGTTTATTGTATGAATGACCACCGATACGCTTCGCGTGAGGGTCGCGTGTTGGCGGTGGATGCCATACGATGGGCCAGGACTTCTGGAACGTATCCTCAGTCTGTTTAAGGCAGAAGTCTACGAACACATTTTGGCAAATGTAATGATCCCTTCCGCCCGAAAACGATATCCAGAAGGAACACTTTTCTTCCAGCAGGATAATCATCCGATACACACCGCCAACCGGGTTCAAAGATGGTTAACGTGGAGGCGTGATGTCGACCCAGTCGACTGGCCTCCAAATTCACCAGATATGAATCCGTTTCAAAATTTGTGGGCTGCAGTCAAAAGGATCCTACGCTCTAATTGGGCAGAACAACCACCAGTTCGGACACCTGAGGAATTGTGGGACAGAGTTCTAGATGCAAGGGAGAAGATGGCCAAGAATTTAGACCTGTTCCATAATCTTGTGGACTCCATGCCGCGCAGAATGAGGGCAGATGTTGACGCAGGTGGTTTGTGGACGAGATATTAGTCCGCACCACAGCCTTGTTTTGTTAATATATTAACCAATTGTTTGTTTTTGTTAATTTAATTATTTATTTGTGTTTGATATGCGTCAGTTTTTTTACGATGTGAAACAAGCATTTTTGTTTATACAGACCAGGTCTCACCTATTAATAGCCCACAGGTGATGGGCAACAATATTTTTACAAGGCAGGCATAACGAAGTTTTTGACTATAATTATATGTGTTTTTACCGCCTTTGCTTATCATACAATATGAATGAATTAATTAGTCATATTTTTCTCATTAACGTTTTCGGTACGTAACTTGTACCATCTTCAGATGTTTGTATATGATTCTAATTGTTAACCAAGCCTGTGGGTGCATGTATCTGGACTTAAATGGTCAGTGTTTTTGTGCATGCTGTGCGATGTCGGTGAAGTGTTGTCATGATTACACAAATGATCACCTTAACTCTTATATACTATTTGTTGGTACCACACTTTATCAAACTTAAATTAAAATGTTTCAGTCATTATTTAAAAACACTATATAAGACACTGTTTAAAAACACTGTTTAAAACTATTTAAAAGCACTTAGTTTTTACATCACTTTGACTATGTGAAGTATGTGATCACTTATTGTGTGGTGTTTGCTGGTTTGAAGTTAAATGAGGCACTTGTGGTGATCTTGTTTAGCGTTGAGTTGGACGCAATATCGTAACATGACTATGTTTTCTAAGAGTGATGTTGAGACACTTCTATTAAGTTGATGGCGTATGTAATATTATAACAGAATGAAGATTGTCAGGTCCGTGGCTTTAGTATCGCCTGGCGTGTAGTTTTAACGTGTATTGATCTGCTCGTGCTTGATGCTAGGCTGATACTAGCTTCAACATGAAATAACAAAGTTTGTTAACAAATGCCATTTCACATTTAAACTAATAAATTAAGTAAAAGTTAAAATAAAATAAAAATAATTTTACCGTACCAGGAGGCGAACTCACAACCTCTGGCACGGATGTCAGACTTCTTACCACTGGGCCACACAGTGCTCGTAAGCTTTATTACATTATAGACGGACGACTTTCAATAAAGTGACATCACAGCAATGCCTTGCACTGGGGTACGTTTACAGGAGTGAACCGCGCGATAGAACTTAGTTTTTCTATCGACCAAGAGTCGGCCCATTCTTTTTGCCGCTAAGTGTACATAATAAATAATTGCTTTTAACAATAAAGTGGTTTACATACAATTAACTTTTCCTATTTCTCTTTTCGTTCCTAAAAAACTGTTCCCTTTGCGATTTGTTTATATATGTACATGTATATTAAATAACTGAGTAATTACCCTATTACATAGCCAGAAATTTAGTAACTCAAGTTATTGTAATAATTGCTGCCTTTATTCGCTGCATGTGTATGTACATCCCTGTTGTCTACGTTACAGTGGATGTGCTATGCTCTCGTGATCAAGGTCGAGCTCTTGTACTATAATTGGGAGCTAATATCGCCTCATCCCTGAACTAGAGCATTAATGCAGGAGCTGTGATACGGTGTCGCGGAGCCTTGATGATCCGAGTGTGCGCAAGAAGCGGTGTAAGTAACAACGATTTTCAAGTCATTATATTTCGTAAACGAGGAAAACGTGTATATTTATTGTCATCAAAATTATTATTCTTTTAGAGATTCAGTTGTTTCCAGTTTGTTCACCAGTCCCATTACAGTGAAACCTCTCATTTACGGACATCGAAGGGACGTAACAATCAGTCCGCATCTGGGAGGTGTCCTTTATTAGGAGGGAGGCTCCCCAATTTAATAGTAAATTTATAATCATGCATTATTTATCCCTTCATGCTTTAAATGAAATGTATTACTATATATTATTTTAATGTACCGAAGGACATATGATATTTCCATGCAGATATTCTGCGTCATCATACGATGAAAGAGTAATCAGCGTATTCCGAATCTCACCGGTCCGGTGGCATCAATGACGTCACGTTGCAGCGAAATAAGGAACACAACTGCTGGAAGGATCGATGGCCGTCATGGCGACTGTACAAGTTGTTGTCTGTGCTACGCTAGCAAAATTTTGCGAAATTTTCGTACTCCCATCTCGTTTAAAGAAAAGAGAGCATAAACAATTTATTTCCTGAACCGGTAGTAATAACGGGTCCGTTGACATGTTCGCTCATAAGCCATTAACATAATGTTTTTACGTTGTGCTCATTACAAACAATACAGCAATACTAAAGCAGAACACACCGCCATGACACAACAGTGCACAATGTTATTCGTCTGCTAATTCCCGCCCTACACAAGAACCAATCAGATTCACTGATGGCGGCTGATGGAGACTGCCATCACCTCTGCAAGTTGATGGCACCGGTGTGACACCGGTGGAGCATCAATGACGTCATCGGTGGAATTCGGAACACCGTGATGCCATCGGATTGCTCACCGGTCAGATTCGGAATACGCTCAATGGAACGTTCATAGACATCTATGACGTAGTGCAGAGGGCGGCCACTAGAGGGAACCCAAGATTTGGAGCTTAATCTGAGACGATTCTGTCCGACGCCGGGGTGGTATCCGGTGTGGCTTAGTGGATAAAGCATCAGCACGTAGAGCTGAAAACCCGGGTTCAAATCCCGGCGCCGGAGAGAATTTTTCTCCGTTCCATTACTCTTTCATCGTATGTATTACTATAGTTTAATTCTAAATACAGTATACTGTGCTGCTATGAAATGTTTGGAACTCTGAACTACAGTAGATAAAACTTAAAAAGGAAAATATAGTGCTGTGCCATACAATTTTTTTCTAGGTCTATAGTTATGCAGTACTGTAATTTACAGTTTTCAACTTAACATATACGTTCAGGTGTCATGTCTCTCGAAACAGAACAACTGATTGAAGTGAAGATAATAATCCTACTAATTCTATCATGTGTTGAATACAATTTCACGATCGCGGAAACCTTGGACCAATCAGACAGGTTAAATTTTATGACTTTATCCTCCCGCTTCCAGCTAACAAGGGGTAGCCGGCTGGGCTAGTGGTAGCTTACGAGACCCTTATGTTATGTTTCAAGTTCAGGAATTTCTATACAGTTCTCAAAACTAAATTTTCCATTTTTGTAACACATTAGGTCTTGAAATCCAAGTTCTGTCCGAAGTCAGGAGGTAAAGCAAGCTTTAGGACTGTGAAACACCTGTCCGTGTCCGTGTCTGAGAGTGTCCGTAAACGAGAGTTAAATTTATAATTATTTCTATATTATTTCAATTGGGACTTAAAAATCTGCCCGTATTTGAGGAGTGTCCGTATCTTGGAGGTATCCGTTAGGAGAGGTTTCACTGAATTGGGTTTCTTTGAGAGGAATTAAGAACACAAAATTTTCTCTGGCATACCCTTTGAGTAGCTGTAATTGAATTCGTAATCCAATATTGCTTCACAAGGAAGAACAGTTGATTTAATGTGTACTGCATTTTCAGTGACTAAAACATAATGTCGGAAACAGCTGCCAACGAGGAATAAAGAATAAACATCTGCGCATCTCGTAACAGAGAATCAAAACTCCTGCCTAATTTGACGTTAAAAACTGGTCATTAAGTGATATTCCATTCGAATAAATAAAGAATTTTCAACACTTGCTATTGAGATCAGTAATCTCCCAAAGATACTCTACATTTGAGGTATTACAAATTGTGGCTAGCATCTTTCATTTTGAAGTAAAGAAAGAAGATAATGTGTTAGTTCTACAGAATGTCCCAAAAATGTATACACTCTTTAATAGCTCATGACTAACTCACTTTTTAATATTTTTTTTCATTTGTGATCGCTTAAAATAATGGCTGAAGTCAGACTGGCATCGAGGAAAGGAAATTCATTCTAAAGTGCTACTGGAAGACGAAGAACAGAAGTGGAGTGCAAAGACGGTAGAATGGAGTTTCGACGAGATTCACCAACGCGACTCACAATCACTCGTTTGCGAGATAAGTTTGAAGATGAAGGAACTGTTCAGAATATCCATAACAACAATTCCGGAAGACCACGAACATCTATCAGCCATACAAGAGAAAGGGAAGTCACCAGTAATCTCCTAGAATATCTGTTCGGCAAACGGGTCGTGAGACAGGACTTTCAAAATCGAGTGTCCATCGCGTTATGAAACGTGCTCAATGAAAACGTTTTATTCCTAGATTCGTCTACGCTCTCAATGAAGATGATCATGACCGGAGAATTGAATTTTGTGAGTGGTACCGAGCAAAATGTGGATAGGGCAATCAATTTCCATACAAGATTGTTTGGAGTGATGAGACCACGTTTAAGTTAAATGGCTCAATTAACCGTCACAATTGCGCCTATAGGGCATCTAACAATCCTCATTTGACAGTGGAACACCATGTGAACTTACCAGGAGTTACAGTGTGGTGTGGTTTTTTAGTATTTGGTTTAATTGGACCTTTCTTTTTTGATGGTACCGAGACTGGTGCAATTTACCTCAACTTGCTAAAGGAATCCGCCATGCCAAGCTTCCAAGAGATGTTTAAGAATAAAGAATGGTACTTCCAGCAGGATGGAGCACCTTCCCACTACCATCGCGACGTGAGGTCCTACCTTAACGGCCACTTGCAGAACAGATGGATAGGACGAAGGGGTAGTAACGAGTACTTCCCCCGCTCACCGAATTTGGCTCCGATGGATTTTTTCGGTGGGGATATGTCAAACACAATGTTTATAGCACAAAATCAGCTACAATCGATGAGTTGAGATCAGCCATTGAAAGAGAATGTGCCCAAATACCAATCGAAATGATTAGGAACGTTTTATATTCCATCGGTCAGCGTTATCAGCTGTGCTTGGACCACAATGGCCAACAATTTGAACAATTTCAATAAATGACTGGTTTATACATTGGTTCACATTATTTTTAATTTTGAAACTTTTCTGTATCATAATAATTCTTAACGTTATAGTCATTCAAAGAGTGTATACATTTTATTGGGACCTTTGTATATAAATCACTCTGTATTATAATGCCTATATTGCTTTATTACCCATCCTATACAGTTCCACTAGCTGCAGAATCGATTTTATTACAGTCCGTGGGAGCGATATGTCGTTTTGCTACTTCGCTGCACACTGTTGGAAATTCTTGTGTCAGATGCTTAATGTTGCACATCCCCGCTCCGTTCCCTCAGCCCCTCCGCTCGCATTTGTCTCACGTCTTATCAGACCCAGTTTTGGAAAGAGGCATTCGGGGCCCATTACGAAGACTCCCGCCAAATAAATTAAATGTTAACTCATTCGTCTTTGACCCCCAGACCATCTCACTCTTTATATAGGTTGCATCTCTGGTTCAATGTTTATATACGCTTCACTCTTCCATTGCTAGTGTCTAGTGATGGAAGAATGCTGTTCAATCACGATTAGTCGAAACAGACATATTATAGATCACCTTCTTACCTGAAATATCACAAATAATGCTCAAGAGTCACAACATTATGGGTCCTACCTTAATGACAAAATTATTTTATTTATACACACAGGTAAGGTTAGGTTATATATATTTACTCTCTCATTACTAGGCTCCGTATTCCAGCTACCTAAAGCCTGAAATGAAAGACAGATTGAGAATATAGAACGCCGATCACAGGCAATGCAACGGATAAGGATATAAACAAACACGTCGTCGCTCCATGTGGAGTACAGTCAACGCCCAACATTCTGAAGTTATATTAGTAAACACATCTTTGAGTCGAAATGTTCATTTTCGTCATGATTTTTGTAGTGAATAATAACGTGCATTCGTAAGTTCAGGCTTTACTATCCATTCTTCATCACAGTACCTCTTTCTATTCATTATCTTTCACCGTGAGAACAGCACATTCTTTATCTGTTATGTTTAGAATATTACACATTTCTACTCCAAAATATCTCAAAACTTGCTTTGAATATCTTTACAACGTCAGGGACGGAATCAACATCAGGCCTTACTATCCACTCCTCGTCACCGTACCTCTTTCTATTCATCCTCTTTCACCGTGACAGTTTGTCGTCTATGGAACTCCTTACCTCGTCGTGTCTGGGATTGCCGAACAGTTCATAAATTTAAATTGAGAATTAAGGATTACTTATTTTTACATGGAATTGATTCCTGAGTGTTAGCTGATTATTATAGGTTTTCTGTGTGTTTGTATAGATTGTCATTTAAGCCTATTATAAAGTTGAATTAGGATGTAAATTGTAACTATTTAATTATTATGTATCATAATTCGTCAATATTTCATTATACTGTATGTAATCTCCTTAATGTGCATGATAACGATTTTATATTTTAAGTACCGGTATATTACCACTAATTTTACTACTTTTCTTACTCTTATGGTTTCAATGTATATTTCACTTCTTATAGTGTGGAAGAGAAGGCCTCATGATCTTAACCACTTCCTGATAAACCCGAGTTAACTCGGGTTGCTAACTTCTGTCAAAATTTATTAACCCGAGTTACTTGTGAGAGTCCCATTTTCGCTGCTAAGGATTATTATCCCGAATATAGGCCTATACGTTTCCATCATTTCATTAACCTTTTCCTGACTAGATGGCTACAGAAGTTAGTGATATTGCTACATCTGGTGGTGGGATTCCTACGTTTGGTATACGATATCTGAAAGCAGGAAGACACCCTTTGACTATCGAATGGTGGTAATTCGTAAGATTTCCGAAAAATGCACCCCTAATGTTCTATCACTCAAGGCAGGATGGCCAGGAAAATCGCCCAACCCACTTCGGCTTACAGGTAGACATTTTCCAGAAGTTATTCCACGAACTCTGAAGAAGAACCAACCAGACAGGATTTCATGTGTAGTATTGCGAGAGACTCAAAATACAAACAAATTCGACACAAGAGCAGATACTACTGTCCGGAATGCAATGTGCCACTGTGCGTAATACCCTGCTTTCGAGTCTATCACACGACAAGCAACATTTAACGCCTTGATAACAGCACTGGTATTGTACCTCATAAATTAATCCATAAAAAAAAACATAAGTTGGTAAATAGTTCAGGAGAAAATCAAAGTGGAGCAACTACCAGAGCTGGAATCAAGGTGCACGAGATAACTCGGGATAATAATTCAGATATGAATGTATGTCTATTTTATAGCGATTTTTTAGGTAATTAAGAAAATTAGTGATGTACAGTGATTCTGTAATATTAAATGACCTCTATATAATAATAAAAAAAATATTATCCTTTTTTTTTCACAAAATAGGTAAAATATATAGTAAGGGAAGAGGTTAAAGTTTACCAGAATAAATAAATAAAACAATAAAAAAATCTATTGCAGTTTTATAAACTTCCTACCGTAACAGAGATTTGCCAAGAATACAATGGGAAACCCAATCCTCAAAGTTTCTTTAATCCCAACAAAAGAGTGCCGCAAATAATAAACGAATGATTTATAACTGTCATGTAATAGGCATGGAAAACAGTTTTGATTTCCAAGTTCCTTGCTCTCAACCGAACATTCTGTATTACTTGTGATCTTGTGAAGTACGTTGTCAGTGCTAGTTCAATATTATTGCTTCTTGTGTCGTGATAAGTTGAATATTCAACGTGCTATCAGTGTTCTTTCATTACTGTTTAAATTAATCAGTTTTAATAAGTAATATTTTAAGAATTTATATTACTTTATTTATCCTATCACGATAACCCTTTATTCAGGCACTTTATTTTTTGTTATTTTAAGATAATGTTTTCTTTATTGGTTCTATATTTATGGATTATAATGGATATTCTATTAAATGTTGGTAACTCAATTTTTTGTTAATGTAAGATTATATATATATATATATATATATATATAAATTAATTATTTAAATAAAATAACCTAGTGATAGAGCGGATAGTGATGCCTGTGTGATTAAAACATTTCAGTACAAAAGTTTAGTTCAATATTTCTAGGCTTTTGGTGTTCAGGGTGAAATAAAAATTTCCATCTTATACAATCAATCATTCTGAACTCAGCTGTACAAAAGATAGCTAATTAGTTTCGTATCAAAGTGCAAAAGAAAGGCCCTGACTGATAACCTGTTTTCCCAATTTGCTAAGTGTACTTCATTCTTCAGGTGCACATTATTTGCTACAGTCGTCACTCATATGCTTTGTATTTTTTTAAGTTATCAAGTAATGTACATTGTAAATTCTAAAGCAACATTTAGTATTTAACCACTAGTGAAACAGAAAAAAATATTGAACTTTGTTTAACATTTATTGCAACTTTTTTCAATGCATATATCTATATATATAATTTGAACTGGTAATGGAAATTACGGGAAAACGGCTGAACGGATTTTAATAAATGGCCCCTCATTTTGAAGCTTGGAACCCAACGTTTTTCGGAAAAGTAGCAGTTTTCAGTGAAATGTCAATTTTCCTACATAATTTTCCTATTTTCCAAAATCCATCTGTTGTCAGTTTTGAGAACTAATTTTATCGAATCACGGACGACTTGATTGAATTTCAGAACAAAACACACACTACAATAAACAATAGGCTATTACACGAAGGCCGTGACCTGCACGATTGCCGACATATTTAGAGCTCAATTCAATTTGTTATTAAAAACTGATTCTGCAGTGTAGGCCTATAATTTCCTGAGTACAGCTGTGTATTGGATATTCAAATCTACGAAACTTGAGGTGGTTTGATGACATTATTACCATTAGAAATTAAATATTATTACAGTTAATATCATTATGCGTCTATTTTTCATTAATTGTACATAATATTGATGCTATATTGATGACATGAAAGTGAAACGTTTTGTGGTTATGTAAGTAAATGTAGAGATTATCTTAATTTAGATCTTCATTTCTATAATTTACTGAGTGGCTGTTATATATAACTACAAAACTTAAGTAAGATAATAATATTGTTATTAAAAATCAAATACTTTTATACTTATTAACCCAGTGGGGTTGGGTCTTTTTCATATACATAATGGCGGTGTAGTGTAGATATTGATATGTGTCATTGTCTTCAGTATTGACTCGAGGGAGCGCAAAAATTACAGTTCCTAAGGAAAGATCAAAATGTATTACTTACTGATAAAATAAGAGGCCTAGAAAATTTTGTAGTCTCCAGATCATTTCAGCAAGATCTCTTAGTAGGATAAAATGATTTTACGCTCTACATTTCAAGTTCTACATGCAGCAGCTATACGAAAATGCTATTGTTCGAAAGCTTAGAAAAACCTGACATTTTTCTTTTTTTTTAACTTTTGCCTACAATCCACAATGACCTGAAATAGCTACTGCTATCGTCCTGACATTGATACTTGCGTTTTCGCGTTGAAACTCAAAAACTGAAGTTGGATAGGTTCAAGAGAAAGTATTTGGCCTAAAAAATCCATTCAGAGGGAATATGTTTCATTATTATGGAAGCAAATAACTATTAAAAAAAACAAGTATTCTTCATTGAAAATAAATCTGAAAAATGTTTATTTGAACGTCTAACGAACTTAGTTTGCAGCATTTGCTGCACAGGCCACTAGTATAATATATATTCTCATGTTATGTGTATGATATTCTTAAACCCGTAGGTCTACTATGTAGAACACATGCTATAGAAAACACTGTAAAAGTTTCATGTAAATTGATTCAAAAGTTTCAGAGAAAAATGAATTTAAGTTTGAAAAATGTCAACTTATGGAAAACTGCATTAAAAAAGAAGGATGTATGAATTACATGCACCACCAAATTTAAAGAGGGCATTTAAAGAAATTATCTGCAAAAAATACCCCCACAATATTTATATTACTTTAAAGAGCAAGTTTTTTACATTTTTTAAAACACAAAATAAAAAATCGGATTTTTGAAACCTAATCACTACCTGGTTCCCTTAAACATAACTCTTCTTAATAGAGCTAAAAGACAAAGCGAGTCTTCCTCAGAATTTTGTTTCTTTTTCCTTAGATCAGTCGTCGCCAAAAGCCAACATAGGTTACGTCATATGAAACGCAGCCAGCTTGTAAGACGAGGGATGGTAGAAAGCACTAGGCTGGAGGGGGCAGGAGAGGACTGAATCTCGTCCGTATAGTCTGGAAATAATTAACCGAACTACGGTGAAGCCCGGTTCTCCATCATAAGGTGCAATTTGTAATTGCTCAAATAAATGATGGTCCGTCAATCGGGAGCGCGCTTTACATTTGATGGGTTTCATTTTTTTTATAATTACTCATATATATATATATGTATATATATACAGGGTGTTTAAAAAATGCGGGGCATTATTTCAGGTATGTATTTCCCACATGTAGACAATCAAAATAGTTCATTACAACATGTGTCCGGAAATGCTTCATTTCCGAGTTATGGCCTTCACAACATTAAAATTCACCGGAACATTTTTCTTTCCGCAGGTCGTTGTCATTACAGAAGATGTTCAAAATGTCCACCTCCTGCTTGAATACAGACCTCACATCGATGTGTCATTGACCTGCGAACACGATCCCAAACTCCAGGAGTATTGCGTATGTCCTCAGAACATGCCACAATTCGATTACGAAGGGATTCCAAATCAGGTATCGGAGACGAATACTGTAAACCAATGATTTTACATGGCCCCACAAGTAGAAATCGAGAGGGTTCAGATCAGGTGAGCATGGAGGCCAAGCAATTGGGCCACCTCTACCTATCCATCGATCAGGAAACCTTCGATCCAAGTACCGGCGAGCCGTACGACTGAAGTGTGCAGGAGCGCCATCATGCAAGAAGTGAATGTGTTGACGATTGATCAGTGGAGTGTCTTCTAAAACATGAGGTATGGCGTTTTCCGGGAAGTTTGTGTACGCCTGCCCCGTAAATCTGTTTACAAGTACATGGGGTACATTTTGAATACATGACGCACAGTCTAACGCCCACACAACACTGAATGTAACCTTCGCCTCGGAATGAATTGTCAGAGTGCCCTCTTAATGTCTCCTTTGACGGCAACGACCTGCGGAGAGAAAAACGTTCCGGTGAATTTCAATGTTGTGAAGGCCATAACTCGGAAATAAAGCATTTCCGGACACTTGTTGTATTGAACTATTTTGATTGTCTACATGTGGGAAATACATACCTGAAATTATGCCCCGTATTTTTGAAACACCATATATATATATATATGTCGACCGAACATTGAAATGCTCTAAGTAATTCTTGACAGTGAATATATGTAGAATATTTATTTATCCTATAATATATTTTAAAACGCCCTCTTTTCCCGTATGATCCAAAATTACTGCATTATGTCCAATTATCAATTTACTCGGAGATCTGCTGAGCGTAAAGAAAACTGTCGCCCTGATTTTATGACAAGAAGTTAATAACATAACTCCATCGTTGATATCTCAAAAAAAATTGTCAGCGAATCCATATGACATGTAAAATAAAATTTACATCCCTTTCGCAATAAAATAAAATAAATTGTGCTTTAACTTACATATCACGAAGAAATTCCAGTAGGAGATCGGAACATGAGACGAAATGGTATCCATCCTCTTCTGGTAAACAGTCCCTGACAACGAGAAAAAATAACAGTAAGTTGATTTAGTGCCAATAGGTTATAATAGAGGAATCAATAGTTGTTAATGTCTTCATTGTACACCTGTACAAAACTCAATTTCCAAATGATAGCATTTTAATTCAGTGTTCAAAATTGTCATACTTTTAAAAGGTCCAGTAATTGAATAACAAGAAATTATTCATAGCTTTCATCCATACAGTGAATAATACTATCGCTATTCATTAAAATAATAATAATTTCCATTTTTTTATTTTTATTTATGATAGTATTAATGTTCTGGACAATAGCCATGGGCCAATGATAGTCCAGTACAAGTAATACAATAATAATAATAATAATAATAATAATAATAATAATAATAATAAATTAAGTAAATTATATTGCAATTTTAATCAATGGATGCATGTAAATAAAAATACCAATAAATATGAAATACAGTAAATATAAAAATAAACAATCTTGAACGAAGAATTTTTTGTCTAATCTGTGATATATTATACTATGAGAATAATAGATATGTTACAATGAAAAGTAAGTATAATTTCTGAAAGAATACATAAGTGATAAATCATTGCAAAAAGTAAACTAAGTCCATACACTGAAAGGATCAAATTCGCAGCCATGCATATTGGTATTTTTAATGCATCTGGAGACTGGTGAAAGAAATTTTGAATTTCTGCTATAGAAAAGTTTGTGGGCTCTCATATTTTCCGACAAGATACGTGAGGAAATATTACTTAAGAAGAAGTCACAGGATATGTCATAGCGTCTAGCATATAGGTTTTGACAATTAAAATATTAGAATTTTCTCTTATAACTATACCCGGAGTTAATGGGCAAAAATCTGAATGAACATAAGGATGTAACTTTTCTTTCTATATTTTCTAATTTAGCCGAATCTGTAGTTGTAATCAAGTTCCAAGCTATAGATGCATATTCCAGTTTCGATCGCATCAGTGTATATTAGAGCATTAAGAGAGAATCAGGCGTGGAAAAGAATAATAATAATAATAATAATAATAATAATAATAATAATAATAATAATAATAATAAATTTAACAACGGAAATGAAGAGAATGGAGACAAGGAGATCAACATCATCACTATTGCCAAATACGCAAAGAATTACGTTATCTGTTTCTACACAATGGCTGAAGAAAATGGACCTGCCAAGAACGTCTACATTGGCATGGAAACTGGCTGGTTGATTTTTCCAGCGCCGGGTCCGTGATGGATCCATGCACTTAAACTGACATTGTAGAGGCGCTCATCAATATTTCCGTCAGTACTTTAAGGACGATGATTGTGTGCTAAAAAAATTTGCTGAAGCTGATTCCAAAAGACGAAGATGAGCTATAATGCCCATAAATCGAAGAGAGTAAAACATTACTATTTTTGGATAATGTAAATTCCCAAATGTTTCGCGTAAACAAGGTGTTTCCGAGGAGGTGTTACGAACTTTCAGGGATGATGGCGAAGGGCACATGTATCAATTTGAGATAAGGAACCCTGGTCCGGAAATGACAGATTCGAAAGTTACAAGCAAAAATAGTTCTGTGGAAATCAAATAATTTTATTCCTCTGGACACCTTATTTATGTGTATTTATCTGTACAACTTACACATACTGTATTCATCTGACGTTGTTTATGTTGCACACTTACAGTATTTTTTTTAAGTATATTTTCAATTGGCTTTCTTTCTCTTTCTCTTTTTTTCTGTTTTCTGTATTCCGCTTTTTTAAACTAGTACGTACACAACACCCATGCCCAAGACGGGACTCGAACCCACAACCTTTCGGAACAAGCGATAGAGATATGCCGTGCCCCTACCGCTTGAGCCATCCAGGCCGGCATATTCCTTTCAATGCGCTGTCTGAGGGATGGGGACAGGAAACTACACTAAAGCAATGCAGATAGCGTAATGTATAACGGACATGGTCGGTCCTGTTGTTTACGTTAGTTAAGTAGTTAGGATACAATTAATTATGATACTTAATCACTCATTTAAAGTTTGTGTGACTGCAACCTGTGTATATTTTTGTGTGGCTTTATTTTGTTTATATTGTTATTTTTCCCTCTCTCTCTTTATTTCTTGTGTAGCTTTATTTTGTATATGGTGTATGTATTTTTTCTGTTTATTTCTATTATTGTATTTGTATTCCTGGTGTTGTGGAAGAGAAGGCCTGCTGGCCTTAACTACACCAGAATAAATAAATAAATAAATAAATAAATAAATAAATAAATAAATAAATAAATAAATAAATAAATAAATAAATAAATAGGTAGATTTATAGATAGAGATATAGAGATATAGAGAGATAGAGAGAGATAGATGGATATGGAGAGATGGAGAGATGGAGAGATAGACAGACCGACAGACAGACAGACAGAGACAGACAGACAGAGACAGACAGACAGACAGACAGACAGACAGACAGACAGACAGACAGACAGACAGACAGACAGACAGACAGACAGACAGACAGACAGACAGACAGACAGACAGACAGACAGATAGATAGATAGATAGATAGATAGATAGATAGATAGATAGATAGATAGATAGATAGATAGATAGATAGATAGATAGATAGATAGATAGATAAAATAAATAAATAAATAAATAAATAAATAAATTGAGTATTTTAAAAAATTTAGTCCTGATATGCACGTCTGTAGACAGCAGAGTATGTGTAGGCCTACAAGTATGCTGTGTCCAGTCGATCAGTCCTAGTTAAATGGAGGAGTACACGAGAGGGGAATATGCAGACCTGATTTTCGAATACGGATGAGCCAATGGGAACAGTAGACAAGCTCACAGATTGTATCGGGACAAGTACCCACGTAGGAGACATCCGGCCCATATCATTTTTCCACGACTGTTCCAAAGGTTAAGGGAAGGTGGGCACGTGGTGCGAAATTACAATTCCATTTCCACACAACTATTTTTGCTTATAACTTTCGACTCAGTCATTTCCGGACCATGGTTCCTGATCTCAAATTGTTACATGTGCCCTTCGCCATCATCCCTGAAAGTTTGTAACACCACCTCGGAAACAACCTGTATATAAAAATGAAGCCAGAACTGTGAAACACAAAAATTACGAAGGGTGAAAAATAATAAAATCAGTTTCATAATTTGAAATTTAGCCACCGACATAGTTTAGGCTGAAGGCAAGTTTGCATCTTATACGTATGCTTTTCGAGGGAACAGTATGTCATCAGTAATACCAATACAAATGTAGAATCGATTCTTCCCAGGGCCAGTAACTAATTAGTGCTGTCGTTATATGATTTTTCAATTCTCTCCTTAAAAAGTGAGAACCACACAGGGTGTTTAGACGCGAGCATGTTGCCACTTTTTACTCACTTCTTTACTGTTGACGTAGAACCTTAATTAAATAAGAAAATCAGCGGCTAATCTCATATCTTTCGCACTAGATAACAGGCTGACGGAGTCGACTGCACTAAGTGACTTAATTTGCTGGACTAACTAACTGAATCAGAGTGCAATTTGTTATTTACCCACAAGGGAGTAGTCTACCTATCCGTTTCTCTATCCAGCATTCTTTCTCTTCACAACTCTCTGTGTTTCGCACTGTCTGTCTCACTCTCTCTCTCTTTCTCTCTCTCTCTCTCTCTCTCTCTCTCTCTTCCTTTCTGTATTCAACATCGAAAGCTTTATTTTATTTTATATTTCTTTACACCCGTTAAGTATTTGGGTTGAGAGAGAAGTTTTATATGATATTCTTATTGAGTTTGAAATTCCCAAGAAACTACGAGTAGTTCGATTAATTAAAATGTATCTCAGTGAAACGTACAGCAAAGTCCGTATAGGTCAATTTCTGTCAGATGCGTTTCCTATTCACTGTGGGCTAAAGCAAGGAGGTGCACTATCACCTTTACTATTTAACTTCGCTTCGAGTATGCCATTAGGAACGTTCAGGATAACAGAGAGGGTTTGGAATTGAATGGGGTTACATCAGCTTCTTGTCTATGTTGATGACGTGAATATATTAGGAGAAAAACCCCAAACGATTGGGAAAAACACGGTAATTTTACTTGGAGGAAGTAAAGAGATAGGTTTGGAAGTAAATCCCGAAAAGAAAAAGTATATGATTAAGTCTCGTGACGTGAATGTTGTACGAAATGGAAATATAAAAATTGGAAATTTATCTTTTGAAGTGGTGGAAAAACTGAAATACCTGGGAGCAACAGTAACAAATATAAATGATACTCGGGAGGAAATTAACCACAGAATAAATATGGAAAATGCGTGTTATTATTCGGTTGAGAAGCTTTTATCATCCAGTCCGCTGTCAAATAATCTGAAAGTTAGAATTTATAAAACAATTATATTACCGGGGTTCTTTACAGTTGTGAAACTTGGACTCTCACTTTGAGAGAGGAACATAGGTTAAGGGTGTTTGAGAATAAGGTTCTTAGGAAATTATTTGGGGCTAAGAGGGATGAAGTTACAGGAGAATGGAGAAAGTTACACAACACAGAACTGCACGCATTGTATTCTTCACCTGACATAATTAGGAACATTAAATCCAGACGTTTAAGATAGGCAGGGCATGTAGCACGTATGAGCGAATCCAGAAATGCATATAAAGTGTTAGTTGGGAGGCCGGAGGGAAAATAACTTTGGGGAGGCCGAGACGTAGATGGGAAGATAATATAAAAATGGATTTGAAGGAGGTGGGATATGATGATAGAGACTGGATTAATTTTGCTCAGGATAGGGACCAATGACGGGCTAATGTGAGGGCGGCAATGAACCTCCGGGTTCTTTAAAAGCTACTAAGTACGTAAGTACACACCCGTTAAGTTGTATTTGTTTGTGTATCTTGTCTGTGTGTTATGATATTTTGGTAGTGTGTTCTGTGATCTATATGGAATGTTATATTTTAGTTTCTTGAAAAATGATGCTATCTTATGTGTTCTTGTTTTCGTATGTTAGTGTGATGTATTTGTTTTGTTCTTATTTTTGTGTTGCGTTTAGTCTTTATTATTATGTCTATTATTTTTTAGACCGATTGGATTGAATTAGCTGCAAACACACACATTCGATTAAATTCAAATGAATGGACTCAGCTGAATTCACTGGACTGACTTTACTAAGTTGATTGATAGATGAAAATTCGTCACTAGTTTTCGTAACAAAAATACATCACAGTTACGTCACTTGACCGCAATGAAATGTCTCGTATGAAATGAGACCTCGCACGTATTACTTACGCGAGAATCTTACTGTCATATTATTACAAATGTGCATTCTGTAAGATTCTGTTACTTAAATTATTTCTCCCATTTACAACAATTTTCATCTATTCATTGAATCTTGGACGCTTACCAAAATGTCAGCAATTTCTTATAAGTTATCTGCTATTCTGCGCAGTTCACTATCGTCTCCTTTCTACACTTTTTTTGCACTTTCCTCTTGCTTTCATAGAAAGTTTCCAGTCGCCCCATTCAGACAGCATCCCAAGTTTTCAACCGTACCTCGGGGCTTGCCTGGCAACGAGAATTTTAATACCTGATGTCATAAATATAATAACAGCCCAAGTTCCAGAGAAACTGTAATGCTCCAACAAAATTCGGACATGTAGACATTGCAAGACGACCTACAGGCAGTGCTCACAGAGTGTGAACATCTATGTAAATTTTCGCTCTGAATATAAGGTCACTAGCATACAAAATACACTAAGACGCAGCACTCAAACATTAAAATGAATATAGCCTATACAGTGATCTATGTCACATCTTCAGAAAATCTCTACGGCGTAAGTTCAGAACTGTTGATATAATTAAGTAGAGTCAGTAATTCCGTAAATCAGAGTCCTGAGTAGGGACCGTATTCCGTCCCAGGGTGTACGGAGAGAAGATTAGTTGTTTTTTATTAGGTTATTTTACGACGTCGTATCAACATCTTAGGCTATTTAGCTTCTGAATGAGATGAAGGTGATAATGGTGGTGAAATGATTCCGGGGTTCAGCACCGAAAGTTACCCGGCATTTGCTCATATTGGGTTGAGGAAAAAACCTCAACCAGGTAACTTGCCCCGACTGGGAATCGAACCCGGGCAACCTGGTTTCGCGGCCAGACACGCTAACCGTTACTCCACAGGTGTGGTTGGTTAGTTGTTCATAGACTATATTGACGTGACATCATATTTGGCGCGTGGCACAGGTACTCACACGGAACACTTGCATCTTGTTTGTGCTGCAGTTGACGTTCTATTCACGATTAAAAACTAGACTTCGTAGACTATTAGATCTAAAATGCATTCTACTGATAATAAATGATACTAATTAAGACGACCTTTCCTACATTTTAAAATATTTTTATTGGTAGTGGCAGAGTTAAGGTCATAAGACTTTCTCTTCCGCTCAACCAGAATAAAAATACATAGCCAATATACAATAGAGACAAGAATGGAATAATAATAATAATAATAATAATAATAATAATAATAATAATAATAATAATAGTAACAGCAAAATGTAGATGTGTTTAGTTACATGTGTATCTGAGTGTTAAACATTTACAATTTAGTTGCATATGGTGTCTCGTCAGCCCACTCAAGGTGTGTGGATACAAGAACAAATATTGAGACGGTTTAGGATGGAAACTTTCATAGCGAATAGCTCATGTTGTATGTAACAAAAAACTATCATATCGTGTTGGTGGAAAGTTAATAGTTATTTTTTTTTCCCCCAAAATGCAACACTGTAGGTAAAATGTGTAATAAGTGAAGAAAATGAAACAAGTTAGAATGTAATGAATAAAAGTATAATATTGTGCATACATACATACATACATACATACATACATACATACACACATACATACACACATACATACATACCTCGTACATACACACATACATACATACATACATACATACATACATACATACATACATACATACATACATACATACATACATACATACATACATACATACATACATACATACATACATACATACATACATACATACATACATACATACATACAATGTTCTGCCCACGGCCAAGTCTTTCACTGCAAACTCAACTTTCTCCAATCTTTCCTATTTTCTGCCTTCCTCTTAGTCTCCGCATATGATCCACATATCATAGGGTGCTATTCATAGACATTTCGCTAGACCGCGCTACGAGCGTGCTAAACTAGTTCCGGCTATGGACTGATTACTTGTACAGGATTCATATCATATCATATCATATCATATCATATCATATCATATCATATCATATCATATCATATCATATCATATCATATCATATCATATATCATATCCTATCATATCATATCATATCATATCATATCATATCATATCGCTAACACTGGTTTATGAATACGAAAAACGTTAGTTCCCTGATCATCCACCGGAAGCCCGCGCTAAGAATGTCTATGAATACGGCCCTTGATGTCATCTATCATCTGATATCTTCTTCTGCCCCGAACTCTTGTCCCGTTCAACATTCCTTCTAGAGCATCCTTCAGTAGGCAATTTCTTCTCAGCCAGTGACCCAACCAATCCCTTTTTCTCTTTCTGATCAGTTTCAACATCATTCTTTCTTCACCCACTCTTTCCAACACAACTTCACTTCTTATTCCGTCAGTCCACTTCACACGCTCCATTCTTCTCCATATCCACATTTCAAATGCTTCTATTCGTTTATCTTCTGCCGCATACAATGCTACACTCCATGCAAAGCACTTCATTAGTCTCTTCTTTAGTTCTTTTTCCAGAGGTCCGCAGAAGATGCTCCTTTTTCTATTAAAAGCTTCCTTCGCTATTGCTATTCTTCTTATGACTTCCTGGCTGCAGCTCATGTTACTAATTATAGTACCGTAAAGTGGGGATATTTCGGACGCAGGGGTAACATCAGACAGTAATTCAATTTATCATATTTTATGTTGGTAACACCAGTTCACCAATGGGTCTTTAAAATTGTGCAGAAACATACGAACATAGTAAAAAGCGCGGAAAAGATGCTAAGAACTGGTGTTACCAACCTAAAATATGATACATTGAATTACCGTCCGATGTTACCCCTGCGTCCGAAATATCCCCACTTTACGGTACATCCCAATTATCTGAAGCTGTTCACTTGCTCTACTGCCCCATTTAGAATTCGCAAGTTTACCTTTTTTATTTTTATTGCGACATCCATGGTCTTCGTCCTGTTTGCATTTACCTTCATCCCATGCTACTCACAGCTGTTATTCAGCTCCAATAGCATATCCCTTAGTCATTGTGTATAAGTAATAAAAATAAAGAAGTAAAATAAAATATACCTTATTGCATGAAACGAAGGGAAAAGTATTTACGTAGATTCCAGAATTATCAGTCTCTGTTGCTAAAGTTTCAATTCTCTCCATTTTTCTAACCATCTCTGCAGTCATTAGATGCAATTGTTCTTCGTAAGTAAAAATCTCTATAGAAATATTTGTGTGATTGATTGCCAGTATCATTATTGAAAGTCAAAATACTCGTTAGAATTCTACTGCAACTTAATCGAAGCGTCTTGGGATTCCATCTAGTAATATAAGAATATATATATCACGTGACAGCTCTATTCTAAAAGAGTTAAGCGGCAATAGCATACGCTCAGGGCGTATAGAAGGCGCTGGAATATGATCTCGCAAGCGAATCACGTCTCTTTTCTGAAATAGCTCAGCTCGGCTCAAACCAAACTTTAAGAGAGACTCTTTTTTCTCTCTTTCTCTTCCCCCCCTTTTCTCTCTCCCAACCGTAAGGGCATAAAGGGAACGAATGAAAAGAAAATATTTTTCCACGTAATACGGGTTAAAGCCTGGGTCATAGTTTGAGATAAATCCAGTTTAGTACGTCTTAAAAGTAAATGTAACACTTGATAATATTCAAGAGGAAATAGAAGCTCCCTTCTATACAGATGTTAGTTTTACGCGCCACTGCATATGAACCTCTAAGCTTGGTTGAAGACAATAGCATAATAATTTTAGACGTATACAAGAAAATTATGTAGCCAAGTATATAAGGAGATAAAGAGGAAATTTTATAAATGAGAAAATAGTGCATTATGCAACGAGCCTATAATGATAGTAATTAAGACGCGAGGATGTTTATGAAACGAGCGCAAGCGAGTTTCATAATTTTCATACGAGCGTCTTAATTACCATTATAGGCAAGTTACATACGACTTTTTATGCTCGACCATATTTATAACTTGAAATTATTCCTAAGTATTCACGTCATTCTTATGTGACTGGGGAGCGAACTGACCTTGTGCAATCTCGTAAATTGTGAGATGTGCGCAGACGCGAAAGTATTGATTTTTTCCGGGCAACGAATGTCGACGACCTTGATATAACCTAGAGAATAAGATAAACGTTAAACTTGATATAACCTTGATATTGAATTCGACATTGAAAAACGAGATGACAAATTGAATTTATTTAAACATTATTTACAATTAACGCTAATTATTATAGTAACAGAACATAACCTTCTGCGACAGTATTGGATTTCCAGCCTGCGTGACGTTTTGCTAGTTGTCTTTCGATTGCATATCCGAGAATAATCGAAAACCTGAACTTTAATGAATAGGTGTACTTTAATGACATGCATTAAAGGACTGCTACCAAGTGTATAATTACTACATTTCGGCATGGTCGAGCATAAACAAATTTATCTGGAAATTAAGGAAACTAAAACGAGTGAAAAGAAATAATATAAAATATAACATAAATAAATAAAGTAAAAAATAAATAAGGAAGTGACTGAGAGAATAAATTAAGAATAAAATACAACAAAGAAACATGACTAGAAATAATAAGACAATAAATGAAAAACATAATTAAATAAGTAAATCATTTAAGTATTAATTAAGTAATGAAATCAGTTCAAATGGATATGTGACAAAAACTGAAATAGTTAAGAAATATATGTGTAAACTGAAGAGATAACAAGGGAAATTCTTATTCTATACAAAGTACGTTATAGAAACTAGAAAAATAAATGAAAATATATAAATCACACAGCAAAATATGTTGCAAAATGAATAAATGAAAAAGAAACACTTTAAATTATGAAAATGGCTGGAAAATAATACAAACATATAGGGTGGAATTTAAATAATCTTGCAGATTGAAAGAAACGATAATGTACACGTAAATGAATAGAAAACCTATATTAAGTTTTGTGATTATATGCACGCTTATTTAGAAAATTAAGTTTGAAGTTTCAGCAGTCCGGCAACATCGTCATCAACACACACTACTCGTGATACAGATGTAAGAGCTGAATTAACTCGGCGAGTGTCGGTAAGCGAGTTGCTTTCTGTCAAGACTTTGCCACTTGCTCGCTTCCTGCAATGGATGGAAATTAGGAGGTTTTTAAAATTAAATTCACACGAAAACCGTGTACGCTATTCAAATACGCCAGAGGGATAAATTATTTTTTATTAGGTTCCCTATCGATATGGACAAAAATCACAATCCTACTTGCAATACAATCCTACTTGCAAAGTTACCGAATAAGAGATTGTTAAATATTACGGAAAAGAACTATGAACTTTCCACCAATATGATATTACAGTATTTTGTTACATACAATATGAGCAATTCGCTCTGCAAATTCTCAAGGCTATTTCACTTTCACCCTGTATAAGTGTAAACAGTGAAACCTCTCATTTACGAACATCGAAGGGACGTAACAATCTGTCAGCATCTGAGAGGTGTCCTTTATCGAGAGTGAGGCTCCCCAGTCTAACAGTAAATCTATAATATGCAATATGTATTCCTTCACGCTTTAAGTGAAATGTATTACTGTAGTTTAAATCTAAATACAATCTACTGTACTACAGTAAATTCTTTGCAACTTTGAACTACAAGAGATAAGACCGGAAAAGAAAAATGCAGTACTGTGCCATGCAATTTTATTCTAGGTCTACAGTTATGCAGTGCTGTAATTTACAGTTTTCAACTTAACTTTTACGTTCAGGTGCCATGTCTCTCGTAACAGAACAACTGATTGAAGTGAAGAGAATAATCCTACTAACCCTATCATGTGTCGAATACAATTTCACGATCGTGGAAACCTGGGCCTATCACACAGTCCGATTTTATTTCGTAGACTCGAAGGTCAATCATGTTGTTTCCTTCGTTCCGGAAAACGAGACATGCCGACAATAACGACGACGAATGGTTGAGATTATCTGGTGGATAACGAATGGATGTCCAAATAGAAGACTACGACCAAGTTGATTAATATAATAATAATAATAATAATAATAATAATAATAATAATAATAATAATGATTTATTTTAGCTGGCAGAGTTAAGGCCGTAAGGCCTTCTCTTCCACTCAACCAATATTCTGTCCAACATGGAGGAAACTGCCACACACAATACAAAGATATATATATAAAAAAAATCAGACAGGTTAAATTTTATGACTTTGTTTATCCACCTGCTTCCAGCTAATAAGGGTTAGCCAGCTGGGCTAATGGTAGCCTATGAGACCCTTATTGTCTTCTTTCATGTTGAGGAATTTCTGTACAGTTCTCAAAACTAAATTTTCCATTTTTGTAACACATTAGGTCTTGAAATCCAAGTTCTGTCCGCAGCCAGGAGGTAGAGCAAGCTTTAGGACTGTGAAAAAGCTGTCCGTGTCCGTCTCTGATGGCCGGTTTCACCAAGCTTCTTTAAATCAGCACAAACGACTTGTCAACAAATGGATCGTTTAATTTTAACGGAAACTTTAAAAGTTGACTATTTCACCAAGCCTCGTATCTTTAAAATTAACAGGCGTTTACTAACGAGGGGGTTTTGTATTTTTATCTTGCATGTTTTGTTTTTCATACGACCATGGCTTCGAAATCGCGAATTTCATTGGTTACATATGATCATGGCTGACTTTGTTTGGCATGAGGAAACAATCATAGGCAAACGGGTAAGAGGCAGTAATTTTAATAACATCTTCCTAAATACAGTATGTTGTCATACCGCAATTAAAAAAAAAGACAGCTGCTTCCAAATGTAAATAATAGGAATATAGAGCAGTTAAATTGTAGCTTCTAAAGGAAATCTGAGAAAATTTAGCGGACTACAAGGTCGACAGCTTAAAAATTGATGCCACAATTAATTATATACAAAGCATTCTAAGCAGTTATATTAGGCCTAAATTTAGGACGGGAAATCGCCTCTTCCATAAATTGCATACTACTTTTCCACTGTATTTCATGCAGATTTATTAGTACCCTGTAACAATTTTGCCATACTTGTGTGGCAGGATTTAGGAGAGATGTCATTAAATTGGATTTTAAGGGGTATCCATTGTCTCCTAAAAGAAAATCTCTTTGCACCCTTTTCATTTAAAAGGCATCCTCCTTTGAAATGTTGTGCTATCCGTGTAGACCGTAACATTATCTTAAACCGAGAAGAATCTGTTGGAGAGGCGTTAAGTGGGTGATTCCTATCTGTCGTATTCTAACCTATTACAATTTCAATAAACTAGCGCTGAGGTAGTTCTGAGGCAGAAGTGAAAATCGTTGAACTTATAAGGGATTTTTTTGTGGTAATGCAGTTGATCGTATATGCAAGGCATAACAAAAAATTAAACTAATCAAACATAACCTGTCACAGATTCGTATGTGCAAGGTGTAGGCTATAAGCAAAGTACGAAGGAAACTACCTCAGCGCTAGTTTAGCCACAATTTTTCTATGCGGAGAGTTACATAGGCCTATGAAATTGTTTGAATATTGAAGGAAAAATAGGATCTTCTATTGCAGAATCTTTTGGCTATATTACTGCCAGGATATACGATTGGAACATGTACACAATCTATGTTGTCTATGACAACATAAAATTTAGCTATAAGCTTATTAGGCCTATAGAAATAATGACTATTGTAATGTTGGTAGTACGTCTGATAATTTATTCACATATCTAGACAATACAGCTCTTGATACCCCGTTCATATCATCAATTACTATTTCAAAACTTCCCGCAACATTATTTTAAAACGAGAAGAATCTGTTGAAGAGGCGTTAAGTGGGTGATTTCTGTCGTATTCTAACCTATACAGTATACTGGTATTCAGTTTCTTCTAGAACATTCTTACTACTTATTTCCTTAATGTGTAGCTTTCGTGGAATTCTTTATCACTTAAATCTTCAAAATGATTATTCCGAGTGTTATTACAACATATAAGTTCGTCGTTATGTTGAAGTTCTAAATAAAGAACTTCATCATCGAATAATTACGTCCGCCATGTTGTTGACTTCTTAACGCATCGTTACTGTTTTAACGCGACGAATAGGTCCTAATAAATTAACGATGAATTTAAAGATGCGTTAGCAATAACGATACTTGGTGAAACACAAAAACTGACTAACGTGTCATTAAATTATTTAACGAGACGTTATAATGATAACGAAGGTTGGTGAAACCGGCCATGAGAGTATTTACAAACGAGAGTTAAATTTATCATTATTTTTATATTATTTCAGTTGGGACATAAAAATCTGTCCGTATATGAGGAGTGTCCGTATCTTGGAGGTGTCCGTAAGGAGAGGTTTCACTGTATATATGCTTATGTATAACAACAGAAGGTCAAAACAAATGCGTGAATAAATTAATCTTAAATATAATAATAGATAAGATTATACACCGTCTTTCATAAGTCCGTGAAACATTAAACAAATTCACTAGAAATAAATTACTCAACAGCTGTTGGTAATTCTAACACCGATTGAGAGAAAAACTCTCCAAGGTTTTCTAAAGTAAAAGTCCGCCCTCATAGTCGCCGTAGTTTGCCGCTAGGAGACAGTAGTAGCAAATATGGCGTTCAGTAAACGTGAGCAATCATTTTGTGTGTTAGAATTTCTACAGGGACATCATTTTATTTTTACTAACATTTATAATATTAACCTGGCTATATCTTTGGATTAAAGGTCTAGAACCGGAAACACCGCTTGCTCCCCCTTCCAAGACTGGAGTTCGGTGATACTGGAGTGAAATACAAATCACTTTACTGGGTATGGGAGGGAAGAAAAGTAGTTCATCCATTTATGTATACTAGGAAATATCGCGATTTTGAATGTGATAATTTTCATTAGGTTTTTGTTTAATCAAAATACAGTACAGTATTAACACTTAGTGTTTTTACTCACGAATTCAGCTATCCGTTCGGACGTATTCATTATGCAGTGTATATTATACTGTCTACAGCACATTAGCGTACAATATAGAAAATAAATCACGTGACAGTTAATTACTTAACGAGGCCCTTTTACTTAAATTATTTTAAACAGTTGTGTAATATTATGTAGAAGTCCAATTCCTAACAGAAATTAATGTTTTAAGAAGAGAGCTAAGACAGCCCAGCTACTAGACTTTACGGAGGGGCGAACAGAAGCAGGTGGGGGAAACCAGGATGCGTCGTAGGCAAACGGACGACAGTACCTGTGCGAAATCAATATTGAAACCTCTTTCGTCAGTGGAAAACTTGAACATATTTCTGGAACGTACTATACTCACTAACTCACTACACGGCTTTGGCTCTGTGTGGAGAACGATTGTAAGTTTATTAGTAGAGGGGGTGGGCGTGAAGTTCATTCAAAAACTCAGGTACAATAAAAATTGAAGTAAAAATAAAATGATGTCCCTGTACAAGAGCGTAGTCCATTATGACTACAGAGATTATTTCGAGCAGAAATCGAGAAGGCGACATCTGTTTTCAACAGAATTTTAATTGGTTTCTGCCTGTTGCGGAGTACTTAAATATTAATTAATTGAATTAAATTAAAATTAAAATTATTATTATTATTTTTACTATTATTATTATTGTGGATATTATTATTATTATTATTATTATTATTATTATTATTATTATTATTATTATTATTATTATTATTATTGTGAATATTACTAGTTACATAAACCACAGTGTACATAAGTATTTCTCAAATTGTGCATCCTTTTCCTCGTGAAATTGTTCAGCGACGTGTTTCTATACAGTTCACAGAGTTTTGACATTTGACTTGCCTGTCCTCTGAATCGTCACGTACTGAAGTGCTATGGTCCATTGCTGTAGATTGATTGAAAATTCCTGGATTGGTATATAAAGGAATCGTGTTTCAAAAGAAATGTGATAGACTTTGTGTCGGTTGCTATGCAACGCCAATTCTCCCTAAATATCGCAATCTATTTAAGTGAATGGCACTTTGCACGAAGCTTTTCTTCACAGCATCACAAGTCTTTGAGACTAGGAGTGTATTCATAGCCTTTGGAAAGTAGGTGTGGCTTTACAGCGCTCAAAATGCCCGTGAATGCAAGGATATTTTCCTGAAGCTCCTTCCATGATCAGTTATAGGATTTATTGAAAAAAAAATAGAGGTTGGACATACAAATTAGTATCCAAAATATGATTTCAGAAATAATAATAATAATAATAATAATAATAATAATAATAATAATAATAATAATAATAATAATAATAATAATAATAATAATAATTATTATTATTATTATTATTATTATTATACTTAAAATGGCTTTTAAGGAACCCAAAGGTTCATTGCCGCCCTCGCATAAGCCCGCCATCAGTCCATATCCTTAACATGATTAATTCAGTCTCTATCATCATATCCCACCTCCCTCAAATCCACTTTAATATTATTTTCCCACCTACATCTCGGCCTCCCCGAAGGTCTTTTTCCCTATTGCCTCCCAACTAACACTCTACATGCATTTCTGGATTCGCTCATACGTGCTACATGCCCTGCCCATCTCAAACGTTCGGATTTAATGTTCCTAATTATGTCAGGTGTAGAATATAATTGCGTGCAGTTCTGTATTGTGTAAATTTCTCAATTCTCCTGAAACGTCATCCCTCTTAGCCCCAAATATTTTCCTAAGCACCTTATTCTCAAACACCCTTAACATATGTTCCTCTCTCAAAGTGAGAGTCCAAGTTTCACAACCATGAAGAACAACCGGTAATATGACTGTTTTATAAATTCTAACTTTCAGATTTTTTGACAACAAACTGGATGATAAAATTTTCCCAACCGAATAATAACAGGCATTTCCCATATTTATTCTGTGTTTAATTTCTTCCTGAGTAGCATTTATATTTTTTACTGTTGCTCCCAGGTACTTGAATTTTTCCACTTCTTCAGAGGATAAATTTCCAATATTTATATATCCATTTCGTACAATACTCTCGTCACGAGTCATAATCATATACTTTGTCTTTTCGAGATTTACTTCCAAACCTATTTCCTTGCTTGCTTCAAGTAAAATTCCCGTATTATCCTTAATCGTTTGTGGATATTCTCCTAATATATTGACGTCATCCGCATAGATATGCAGATGATGTAACCCGTAGTAATAATAATAATAATAATAATAATAATAATAATAATAATAATAATAATAATAATATTAATAATAATGATAATAATAATAATAACAATAACAATAATAACAATAATAATAATACTTACAAATGGCTTTTAAGGAACCCGGAGGTTCATTGCCGCCCTCGCATAAGCCTGCCATCGGTCCATAGCCTGAACAAGATTAATCCAGTCTTTATCATCATATCCCACCTCCCTCAAACTTATTTTCCGATTATCCTCCCATCTACGTCTCAGCCTCTCCGAAGGTCTTTTTCCCTATTGCCTCCCAACTAAAACCCTAGATGCATTTCTGGATTCGAATATACGTGCTACATGCCCTGCCCATCTCAAACGTCTGGATTTAATGTTCCTAATTATGTCAGGTGTAGAATATAATGCGTGCAGTTCTGCGTTGTGTCACTTTCTCCATCTCCTTAAACTTCATCCCTCTTAGCCCCCAATATTTTCCTAAGAACCCTATTCTCAAACACTCTTAATCTCTGTTCCTCTCTCGAAGTGAGAGTCCGAGTTTCACAACCATACACAACAACCGGTAATATAATTGTTTTATAAATTGTAACTTTCAGATTTTTGTCAGCAGACTACATGACAAAAGTTTCTCAACCGAATAATAATAATAATAATAATAATAATAATAATAATAATAATAATAATAATAATAATAATAATAATAATAATACTAATAATAATAGCAATAATAATAATATAATAATAATCTCACTCGACTATATAATATGTCAGAGAAAGTACAATACTGTTTTACATTTTTGGACATTTAACCAAGTGGACATTTAATTTTATGGACATTTATATAAGTGGACATTCTATTTGTGGACATTTACTTTTTATGATCATTTATGTAAGTGGACAATTTGCTAGTGGACTTTTCTGTTTGAGGACGTATTGAAATGGACATTTTAACTTTCAACCAATAGTTACGTAATATAAGTATCGGTACCTAACTATGCCTTGCTTCAAAACATGACAGCCTTTCTTTCTGGAATTGGTAAACCCTCATGAACTCCCACCTTCTCCTCAACCCTTAGCCATGTGGCAGAAATATAATATGAAAATGAATTCAAGAATTTGCAACTGAGCTAATTGTTTATCCTTTGTTCGTTCTTGCACTTAATGGTGAAGAGTGTGAGGAAAGGCCGTCATGTTCTGGAGCAAAGAATATGTGCGTAATGAACTACTTTACAACATTTTTATTAGTTATGTAAAGTCCACATTATATAATCGAAGTGGATAAAATATATTACATGCGTAAACAAAAAAAAATCTTTTAAACAACTGGGTAAAGTGTAACGTGCCTTTGTCAAGGATGGTAGCAATAAATATAGTGAAAGTTTATTTTAGACAATGGTATGTTGTAACACTGAAGAGTAGAGACAACTACAACTACAGTATTTAGTATTTAATAAAATTAGCGATGTAGTTTACGTTTTAATTTCCACTAAACTAATTCCCTATTAATGACTCTGAATTTTATAATTACGTTATGTTTGTATAGTCGCAGTACAAGTATATATTCGGAAATTAAAAGGATAATTAATACACTCACTTGACTAGAGTTGAAAGACACCACATTTTTTATCAAATAATTACTTCTCATCATTTACAGAATGAGTGCTGTTTGAACTCCACTTATATTCAGATCAATTCTTTGCCTACAGACAGAAGACAGAAAGAGAGGAAATTGACCTGTTGTTCTTCCATTATGCCATCTCCAATGTTGCGTCTCCTTTTTGTCTGTGGTGAAATTGGATTTCGAGCCAAGGATCCTTCATTCTATGTTGTACGTATTCCAGTTTTCCCTTAGGCATTCACACGAAAGAGTATAATAAAAAAAACTTCGCCTTTGACAAATCACTGCTCTTCTCCTAGCAGAGTCCATCTACTTAGCTATATTGGTTTTGTGTGTCTGTCTTACAGAACCGATAGCTTTTATCCCTGTAATTTCGTGCAAAGTCAGTTTACATTTTCCTGACTTTTGATATTAAAATCACAGTCTTGTCAGGAAAGCAGGATTCAGAGTCACTTCTTGTTTTCTTTACATTCTTAGGCTTTTAGTTTAAGATCATTGGTTTAAAAATTTCCGTTTCTTCTCGACTTTTTTTCTTCTGTCTTTCTTGTATAACATTTTGCCTGAATATTCATAATTTTACAGTATGTTACAAGACATGAAAGAAAGAATCAATTACACCGATTTTACAGTTATGAAAAGTTTCATACTTCAGTTTATTCCATATCCAACTCCAGGAGACGGAAATTCAGGACACATTTCAATTACAAATGGCTTTCACGGAACATGGATATTCGTCGTAGCCGCCCTCACATATCGGTCCCTATCCTGTGCAAGTTTAATCCAGTCCCTACTATCATATCCCACCTTCATCAAATCTATTTTAATATTATCCTCCCATCTACGCCTTGGCCTCTTCAAAGGATGTTTTCTCTCCGGTCTCCAACTAACACTCTATATGCATTTCTAGATTCACCCATACGTGCTACATACCGTGCCCACCTCATACGTCTGGGTTTAATGTTCCCTATTAATTCAGGACATATTTATTAAAAGTAAATGTACACTCAAAAAGCTGTAGAATTAGTCTTACTATCTATGTATTAATATTTGGTTGAACGTTAAAATATAGTTTATTTATTTATTCATTTATTTATTTCTCTATATATTCATTCATTCATTCATTTAATAATTTATTTATTTAACTAGCTAGCTAGCGAGTGAAAATTAAAATTTTAAAACAAAAATGTTTCTAGCCCCTATCGCAAGAACCAGGCTCGTGTACGATGTGGTCTTAGCCAATAATATAAGTTAACATAAAATTTACAAAAACAGTTTAATAAATACAGTAAGTAACTTAATTCAAATCAATAAATAACATAAGAGCAAAAAAAAAAACAAAAAAAAAAAAAGAAGAAGAAAGAGATAAAGAAACGTAACAGATGACATAACAGTCTTATATATTTAAAAATATGAGGATTGATATACATGTCACTAGATTCGCTATAATCCGAATTTGTTTTAGAATTGCTTATTGTTTTGCACAAAGCATTTATTGTAATAATGTAAATATTTTGTCAATAAAGTGAAATTTACCTCGTACTAGTCGATTATATTTGTTTCGTTCAATCCCTTAGTCATACTATAAGCCAATTGGCTTGCCGTCAGTACTATTCATTCTGCATGCGGCTTTTCCATGGTTCCTGTTTGGTGTTAAGAGAAATGGGACACTCAGAAAGAAGTGATGGAAGTTCACAGAAACAGTTGTTGGGATATTCAAAGTTTTAGAAAAAATTAAATACAAAAATCAACACAAATTTTCATCCAACGTAAATTTATTTATAAACACAAAATACCCTTTTAACTATACCGTAGGAATATAATACCTGAAACAAAATTTATGGCTGAAATTAATTAATAATGAGAAAAATGCAGTGACCGAAATATGTACAGCTTTGAGCGGAAAACGTGACCCAAAAGGCAGAGACACCAATATATCTGTGACCCATATGTACATTTACCGAAAAACATTGACATAAGTCGCTGAGGATGCTTTCAATTTGTACCAAAGTTAAATGACCGGCGCACTTGACCATCCCAGATTCTGAGAAAGCATTAGTACAAATGTATAAAGTTGAGGCACTCCGAACTAATGTTTTTTTACAGACAAAGGGTTGGAATCCCCAGTTTTATGTTTATTTTTAAAAGAACTATCCTCTTAAGCTAGCTTTAGAAATTGTAGTATTTTCTATATTTGTGAACAGAACATAAGTACGTCAGTTCAGGGCCCCCCCTCTTTACCAGCATCTTGTATAGTGAGAACAAAAGGCGCCCTCCAGGCCATGTTGTGGGACAGGGACGTTAAGATTTATCTCCGAGTATATATGAAAGAAAATTCAATACTTCACTCTCAAAAATTAAACCAAAATAATAAAAAATTAAAAACCCAATAATAGTCTACATACGTATAAATATGTCACATTCTTTACATAATATTTAAAACATATAATACGAGCATAATCGGCATAATTCATTTTGTCACTCGTTATTACTGTAGATTACTGGAAACTCCTCGTAACCGTCTGGATGTCTGTGATTACACAAGGTAATCACGACACCCTCTTTGATCACCGCTGCCTTACATCCTGTATATTTATGACAGTAAATTACACACATAAATAGACGTATTTAAACCAAAATATTTGTAAATGAATTCAGATCTAGGCTACTATCTTACTTTTTGAAGGTATAAGAAATATTTCTCTTTTGCTTAAGTGCATACATTTATTTCATCATCATATTCCAGGCACGAAATTAGGCCATTGTTGCCCTGTTTCTGTTCCAGCTATACAGGATCCAATAGACGTTTCTGTGGACGTCCAAGGTTGTCGTCGTCCTTGAGGGTGGTACTTTAGCATTTCCTGGGGTGTCCGGCCAGCTTCCATACGAGAAATGTGTTCAAGCCAACTATTTCTGTCTTATGTAATTTTTTCTTCTAATGGTTGCATGTTGAGATCCTGCAGTATATCCTCGTTCCTCTTGTGGTCCAGAAGTGTGTATCCTGCAGTTCGTCGCAGATATTTCTTTTCAGCTGCTTTTAATCTGCTGATTATAACCCAAATATATGTTTCATAACACAAATTTCGCTTCCATGGAGGAGAGTTGGTAGTGCAAGGGTTTTATATAGCTTTATTCAGGAATATTTCTGTACTAAACCTGGTTTTATGGTATGGCTTTTCAGTCCTAATATTTGTAAAAATTTGTTAATTTTTCTGCTTACATCATTCTCTCCTTCGTATGATATATTACATCCTAAGTATAAAAAGGAATTTATCTGTTCCAAAATCACATTTTCAACAACAACTTTGCTTCGCATTGGGTTTCTACATTCAAAGGCCATTATTTTCTTCTTTTTTTCTGGTAATGTCTTCATGCCATGTTCTTCTATTATTTTATTTAGTTTAAATATACCCATCTCTAAATTGTCTTCGGAGTTTGCAACTAATACTTGGTCGTCCGCGAAAAGAACTGTGTTTAGTCTAATGGAACTTTAAATTTGAAATCCTAACTTATTCATTTCAAGAGTCCACTGCAAGAATGATGGATGTCGTTTCGAATACATTCTGCAGAATAAGCAATTGAAAGTTTCAAATGCTTAGCGCTCAAATCTTAATTGTGAATTCCCGATCATTATTGGACTACGACTATCAGTGTTAAAGCCATATAATTCTCTATGTACATTCTATATGTCTTAAGCTATGCATTGACAGTCTTGGCTCATTTTCGACAAGAAAGTGACATCCATGATTCTTGCATTTATCTGGATGTGAAAAATATTTTTGTAGCTATTTCTGAAGGATAGTTCAAACAATCTTAGCCACAATCCTGAATATTATTGGCAACATAATAGAGGAGTAAATCGGTTTCTAAAGACGTAAAACGTGCAATGAAAAATTTGTCTTAGTTTCACAGTGTCTCATTTTTATTGCAAGCGAAGCATACAAAATACACATTGAAAATTAACGCAAGTTACACCCATAAATGAGGTGTTTTCTTCTCCGTCCGCGCCGAAGTCTTATTAACAGATACAATTTACTGTTGTCATATTCCACCTCCCTACGCGGTACGACATCCACAGATTCTGAATTCGGCCACGCTTCGACGCGTACCGAGCAAAAACCAAATACCTCTGAGCGATCTGCCATCACTTGACACACACTTCCTTACGAAAGCGACGCCATTGAAAAGAATGGCACAAGCCTGTAATGGAAGCAGAAATCCGTAGCTCTGGTAGGATTAGGTTCAGATAAAGGGTAGGTAGGTTAGTTAGTGGATAGATGGGAGATGGAATCCCTCTCCATGGACTGCAACCTTGACGTGGTGAGAGGGCTTGCGCGCCTCTTTTAACCAAGAGGCCAGACTAATGGCAGTCCGATAAAAATTCAAGTTCAGAACTTAGAATTAGCAGCAACATTAAACATCCCTGTACGCTAATTTGAATAAGAATGCGACTGAAATTAATTCCAAGGGCCAAAAAATGTGACAGAATTACAACATGAGAATACTGCTGGGGACGATGAGTATAAAATATAAAAATTATTCTTGAAATGCAGTAAAATAAATAAGCTTGGCTCTTGACGTACCGTATGTATAGGCAAAATTCACTTTGTCATCTTGTCAATCATTCTAATCAAAATTCCGAGGGCTATATTTAGTCTTGAAACATCAAAATATTATTCGGTTTTGTAAGAAATACGCGAAATTTAAAGTTTAAATGAAATTTATTATATTTACAATGTAAAAATAATATTTCTAATTTTTTTTGCGAAACTTTAAGATCATTTCCATAGAAACGTGTGTATTGTTACGAGTACATTATTGCTTTCGCTGTTTACGTCATTGACTTTAAGTTACCTACTACAGTTATCAAAGAAATATAAAAAAATAATATGGTGTTACTTTAATTACGGATGGATTAATATCGGGAATAAGATATAATAAGTACTCTAATTTCTATGGATAGTATTCTTTCTAGTATTTAGTTTGGTTAAACCAGAGTTTAGTGACTGCTTTTCCTATTGCAGATATAATATGCATCTTCAGCCGTCTTACATGTCGTACCAACATTACTTACGAGACATTACGAACGCTTCACGCTAGTTTGCAATGTTCCAGCGGGGTGCAAATTCGACCATTTTCATACCTCAGGGAAATGTGTAGGGGCAAGAAAATAAAGTGTTATGACAGGTTAGGTTAGTTTAGACTTTTATTATGTGTTACGTACTTATTTGTGACAGGTTACGTTACGGTAGTTGATGGTTTTGTTATGCCTTGCATAGGCAAATCTGTGACAGTTTAGGTTAAGTTAGTTTATGATTTTAGTGACAGGTTAGGTTAGGTTAGGTTAGTTTAGGCATTTATTATGTCTTACGTACATATCTGTGACAGATTAAGTTACGGTAGTTTAGGGTTTTGTTATGCCTTGTATCGGCGAATCTGTGACAGGTTAGGTTACGTTAGTTTACGATTTTAGTGACAGGTTAGGTTAGTTTAGGTTTTTATGATGTCTTACGTACTTATCAGTGAAAGGTTAGGTTACGGTAGTTTAGGGTTTTGTTATGCCTTGTATAGGCAAATCTGTGACAGGTTAGGTTACGTTAGTTTAGGATTTTAGTGACACGTTAGGTTATGTTAGTTTAGGCTTTTATGATGTCATACGTACTTATCAGTGACAGGTTAGGTTACGGTAGTTTAGGGTTTTCTTATGCCTTGTATCGGCGAATCTGTGACAGGTTAGGTTATGTTAGTTTAGGCTTTTATGATGTCTTACGTACTTATTTCTGACAGATTAGGTTACGGCAGTTTAGGGTTTTGTTACGTCTTGTATAGGCAAATCTGTGACAGGTTAGTTTAGTTTAGGGTTTTAGTTACAGGGTAGGTTAGATTAGGCGTTTATTATGCTTTACATATACGAAACTGTGACAGGTTAGGTTAGGATAGTTTAGGCTTTTGTTGTGCCTTGTATCGGCGAATCTTTGACAAGTTAGGTTAGGTCAGTATAGGATTTTAGTGATAGGTTAAGTTAGGTTAGTTTAGGCTTTTATTATCATCAAGATAAAGGTGAAACCGATTGAGTGTGGCGCTCTTGAACAGGTAGTGATTTTTTGTTTTCTATGTTGGCAGTTCAAGTCAGTTGGTGTCTATTCCAAATTCGGCGGAAGTCACTCAACGCTCGTTTCACCTTTAGTTTAACTCCAGATATATTAAAAATAATGAAGTTGAAGATTTGATGAAATATTACAGTAAATGCGACGTTTCTATTTATTCGAGGATGCTGTATCACGAAATTTTTTGTAGGAATAAAGGAAAACTAGGAAAATTATGTTTTGATGTAGTCAATTAGCAGAACGTAATATGGAATAGGCGTATTATTTTTGCACAATTCGTTTATATTTTTTTCAATTTAATATTACTCGATAGATTTTGAAGTTCTCTACCGCCATTCACGTTGTTTGTACTAAATTTTTCATAATGTGTAGTGTGAAAACATTATCATTTTATAGTACAAAAAATCTATTTCGAAATTGCAACGAAAATACACGATTCCCCCATGGACTCCATGATGGATGAAGATAACGCAGAATTCCTGCACGGAAATATTATATGTTCTTCGGTACATTGCAATAGTATCGCCTAATGGTTTAAAGAACGGGTTTAGCTTCTCGTCCGATGCAAAAGAGCATATAGTATCGCTCCCCGCAAAAAAAAATCTGTCACATTCTACAAAAATTCGAACCACCTATTTTGGGTTTAGTGACACAGTCATCGCCACAACCTGTATGTAGGTCAATTAAGCTCACCACTGGAAGGTATGATATTTAATGTTATAATACATTTCCGTCCAATTGTTTAGTTTGATTACATTTTTTTTATACTACTTGATTTTATTAATACTGAAAGAATAACATAATAATAATGGTATGTTTAACGCTCCGTTTACATTAAAGTAACATTCAGAGCAGGTAAGATAGTACAATTGAAGGTTTTTTATTCTAAATACCTTAGTCCAAAAGCATACAATTTCAGGAGAAACGAATAATTATCTGGGATGGATGTTGCTGACACTTCGAGTATGAAATTCATCATGCCATTTCTTGAGGTATTTTAGAAAGTTAGGAAAACTGAAGTACATTTTTATAAATTGCATTGCCTCATAGAAATACGTGTGTAAATGTAGGTAACTGTGGACAATGGATCTTTTAAGAAAAAATACTCTCTTGTGGCTGAAGTGTGCCTCTCTTTTAATCTTCTTTTTCAATATTATATCCTTTTTCTTCTCCTTTCTTTGCTTCAATGAGATTACTTCTTCACCTAAAGATGACTCTATAACTAATAGGCCTACGACAATAATTCAAGTGCTAAACTATTTTTCTCTCTGGTGGCTTTTCCCGCGTACATAAGAAGCAGTACTACCAATCTACTTACTTAATTACAAATGGCTTTTAAGGAACCCGCAAGTTCAAATCCGCCTTCACATAAGCCCGCCATCGGTCCCTATCCTGTGCTAGATTAATCAAGTCGCTATCATTATATCCCACCTCCCTCAAATCCATTTTAATATTATCCTCCCATCTACGTCTCGCCCTCCCCAACAGTCTTTTTCCCTCCGGTCTTCCAACTAACACTCTATATGCATTTCTGGATTCGCCCATACGTGCTACATGCCCTGCCCATCTCAAACGTCTGAATTCAATGTTCCTAATTATGCCAGGTGAAGAATACAATGCGTGCAGTTCTGCTTTGTGTAACTTTCTCCATTCTTCAGTAACTTCTTCCCTCTTAGCCCCCAAATATTTTCCTAAGAACCTCATTCTCAAACACTCTTAACTTATGCTCCTCTCTCAAAGTGAGAATCCAAGTTTCACAACCACACACAACAACATGTAATATAACTGTTTTATAAATTCTAACTTTCAGATTTTTTGACAGACTAGGTGACAAAAGCTTTTCAACCGAATAATAGCAGGCATTTCCCATATTTATTCTGTGTTTAATTTCCTCCCGAGTAGCATTTATATTTTTTAATGTTGCTCCCAGGTATTTGACTTTTTCCACTTTTTCAAAGGATAAATTTCCAATGTTTATATTTCAATTCCGTACAATATTCTCGTCACGAGACATAATCATATACTTTGTCTTTTCGGGATTTACTTCCAAACCTATTTCCTTACATGCTCCAAGTAAAATTACGTATTTTTTCTAATCGTTTGTGGGTTTCCTAATACATTCGCGTCATCCGCACAGACAAGCAGCTGATGTAACACGTAATAATAATAATAATAATAATAATAATAATAATAATAATAATAACAACAATACTTGCAAATGTCTTTTAAGGAACGAAAAGCTTCATTGCCGCCCTCGCAAAGGCCCGCCATCGGTCCATATCTTGAAGAAGATTAATCCAGTCTCTATCATTATATACTACCTCCCTCAAATTCATTTTATGATTATCCTCCCATCTACGTCTCGGCCTCCCCGAAGGTCTTTTGCCTATTGCCTCCCAACTAACACTCTATACGCATTTCTGGATTCGCCCATACGTGCTACATGCCCTGCCCATCTCAAACGTCTGGATTTAATGTTCCTGATTATGTCAGGTGTAGAATATAATGCGTGCAGTTCTGCGTTGTGTAACTTTCTCCATTCTCCTTAAACTTCACCCCTCTTAGCCCCAACCTAAGAACCCTATTCTCAAACACTCTTAATCACTGTTCCTCTCAAAGTGAGAGTCCGAGTTTCACAACCATACACAACAACCGGTAATATAATTGTTTTATAAATTGTAACTTTCAGATTTTTTGTCAGAAGACTAGATGACAAAATTTCTCAACGGAATAATAACATATAACTTTAGTAATAATAATAATAATAATAATAATAATAATAATAATAATAATAATAATAATAATAATTATAATAACCTGACTCGGCTATATAATATGTCAGAGAAAGAACAATACTGTTTTACATTTCTGGACAATTAAACAAGTGGACATTTAATTTCATGGACATTTATGTAAGTGGACATTATATTTGTGGACATTTAAATTTTATGATCATTTATGTAAGTGGACAATTTGCTAGTGGACTTTTCTGTTAGAGGACGTATTGAAATGGAAATTTTAACATTCAACCAACTGTTACGTAATATAAGTATCGTTACCTAACTATGCCTTGCTCCAAAACATGACAGCCTTTCTTTCTGGAATTGGTAAACCCTCATGAAATCCCACCTTGTCCTCAACCCTTAGCCATGTGGCAGAAATACAATATGAAAGTGACTTCAAGAATTTGCAACTGAGCTAATTGTTTATCCTTTGTTCGTACTTGCAGTTAAGTGGTGAAGAGAGTGAGGAAAGGCCGTCATGTTCTGGAGCAAAGAATATGAGTGTAATGAACGTCTTTACAACATTTTTATTAGTTATGTAAAGTCCACATTATGTAATCGAAGTGGATAAAATATATTAAAAGCGTAAACAAAAAAAAAATTTTTAACAACTAGGTAAGGTGTAACGTGCCTTTGTCAAGGATGGTAGCAATAAATAAAGTGAAAGTTTATTTTAGACAATGGTATGTTGTAACACTGAAGAGTAGAGGCAACTGCAACTACATTATTTAGTATTTAATAAATTTAGCTATGTAGTTTACGTTTTAATTTCACGAAACTAATTACCTCTTATTGACCATAAATTTTTGTATTACGTTATGTTTGTATAGTCGCAGTACGAGAATATATTCGGAAATTAAAAGTGTAATTAATACATTCACTTGACTAGAGTTGAAAGACACCACGTTTCTATCAAATAATTACTTCTCACCATTTACAGAATGAGTGCTGTTTGAACTCCACTTACATTCAGATCAAATCTTTGTCTACAGACTGAAGACAGAAAGAGAGGAAATTGACCTGTTGTTCTTCCATTATGCCATCTCCAATGTTGCTGCGTCTCTTTTCGTCTGTGGTGAAATTGGAATTCGAGCCAAGGATCCTTCATTCTATGTTGTACGTATTCCAGTTTTCCCTTAGGCATTCACACGAGAGAAAATAATAAACAAAAACTTCGCCTTTGACAAATCACTGCTCTACTCCTAGCAGAGTCCATCTACTTAGCTATATTGGTTTTGTGTGTGTGTCTTACAGAACCGATAGATTTTTATCCCTGTAATTTCGTGCAAATTCAGTTTATATTTTCCTGACTTTTGATATTAAAAGTCAGAGTATTGTGGGGAAAGAGGATTCAGAGTCAATTCTTGTTTTCTTTATATTCTTAGGCTTTTAGCTTGAGATCATCGGATTAAAAAATTCCGTTTCTTCTCGACTTTTTTTCTTCTGTCTTTCTTGTATAACATTTTGCCTGAATATTCATTATTTAACAGTATGTTACAAGACATGAAAGAAAGAAACAATAACGCCGATTTTAGAGTTATGAAAACTTTCATACTTCAGTTTTTTTCATATCCAACTCCAGGAGACGGAAATTCAGGACACATTTCACTTACAAATGGCTTTTACGGAACATGGATATTCGTCGTAGCCGCCTTCACATATCGGCCCCTATCCTGTGCAAGTTTAATCCAGTCCCTAGTATCATATCCCACCTTCATCATATCTATATTAATATTATCCTCCGATCTACGCCTTGGCCTCTTCAAATGACGTTTTCCCTCCGGTCTCCCAACTAACACTCTATATGCATTTCTAGATTCACCCACACGTGCTACATACCGTGCCCACCTCAAACGTCTGGATTTAATGTTCCCTATTAATTCAGGACATATTTATTAAATGTAAATGTACACTCAAAAAGCTGTAGAATTAGTCTTACTATCTATGTATTAATATTTGGTTGAACGTTAAAATATGCTTTATTTATTTATTTATTTATTTATTTAATTATTCATTTATTCATTCAATCATTCATTCATTTATTCAATTAATTATTTATTTATTTAACTAGCTAGCTAGCGAGTACAAATTAAAATTATGAAACAAAAATGTTTCTAGCCACTATCATAAGAACTAGGCTCGTGTACGATGTGGTCTTAGCCAATAATATAGGTTAACATAAAATTTAGAAATATAGTTTACTAAATACAGTAAGTAACTTAATTCAAATCAATAAATAACATAAGAGCAAAAAAAAAAAAAGAAGAAGGAGAAAAAGAGACGTAATAGATGACGTACCAATCTTACATATTTTTAAAATACGAGGATTGATATACATGTCACTAGATTCGCTATATTTAGAATTTGTTTTAGATTTGATTATTGTTTTACACAAAAAATTTATTGTAATAATATAAATGTTTTGTCAATAAAGTGAAATTTACCTTGCACTAGTCGATTAAATTTGTAACCCCCAATTCCATAGTCATACTATAAGCCAATTGGCTTGCCGTCAGTACAACTCATTCTGCATACGGCGTTTCCATGGTTCCCTTTAGGTGTTAAGACAAATGGGACACTCAGAAAAGAAGTGGTGGAAGTCCACAGAAACAGTTATTGGGATATTCAAAATTTTAGAAAAGATCAAATACAAAAATCAACACAAATTTTCATCCAACATAAATTTATTTATAAACACAAAGTACCCTTTTAACTATACGTTAGGAATATAATACCTGAAACAAAATTTATGGCTGAAATTAATTAATAATGAGCAAATTGAAGTGACCGAAATACAACTTAGAGCGAAAAACGTGACCCAAAAGGCAGAGACACCCATGTGTCTGTGACCCATATGTACATTTACCGAAAAACATTGACAAAAGTCCCTGAGGATACTTTCAATTTGTAACAAAGTTAAATGACCGGCGCACTTGACTAGCCCAGATTCTGAGAAAGCATTAGTACAAATGTATAAAGTTGAGGCACTCCGAATTAATGTATTTTACAGACAAAGGTTTTTAATCCCCAGTTTTATGTTTATTTTTAAAAGAACCATATTCTTAAGCTAGCTTTAGAAATTGTAGTATTTTCCATAGTTGTGAACAGAACATAACTACGTCAGTTCAGGGCCCGCCCTCTTTACCAGCATCGTGTACAGTGAGAACAAAAGGCGTCCTCCAGGCCGTGTTGTGGAACAGAGACGTTAAGATTTATCTCCGAGTATATATGAAAGAATATTCAATACTTCACTCTCAAAAATAAAACCAAAATAATAAGAAATTTAAAACCCAGTAATTTCATAGATACATACAAAATTGTCACATTCTTTACATAATATGTAAAACATGTAATACAAGCATAATCGGCATAATTCATTTTGTCACTCGTTATTACCAAATTTCCTTTCGTCTCTTTTCTCTTATCAATACTCTAACCACGACGTAAATACCAGATCACTTATCTGTTTCACGCTAAGTATACCTCTTCATAGAACATCTTGTTATTCATCATCTTTTACAATATCCACCTCGCGTCAATGGAATTCCTTGTCACAAAGTATTAGGGACTGCAAGACAACAAACACCTTTAAGAACAGCTTAAAAGATAACCTTATTAGCATTTCACTCCAATCATACTGAATTAAAATATCACTGACTACATTGTTACTTTTTTCTTTAGACATCATCCTGATTGTGCTGTATTTTAATTGTCTCATAATAATCTCTTTCTATTATCGAATATTATTTGAAATATATTAACATTCTATGTATTTTAGTTTAATTCTGCTACACAGTTTATTTCAGTGTTTAAGTAATAGTTCATAGCATTTTGTTGTTTAATTTGTAAATAACTCTTGTATACTTGTAACTCTCGTCTAAATCAAATTGTTGAATTCTTTGTAAGTTCATGCATATGTATATACACTTTTTGCTGGTTAAGTGGAAGAGAAGGCCTTACGGCCTTAAATCTGCCAGCTAAAATAAATCTTTATTATTATTATTATTATTATTATTATTATTATTATTATTATTACTGTAGATTACTGGAAACTCCCCGTACCCATCTGGATGTCTGTGATTACACGATGTAATCACGACACACGCTTTGATCACCGCTGCCTTACATCCTGTATATTTATGACAGTAAATTACACACATAAATAGACGTATTTAAACCAAAAAAATTGTAAATGAATTCAGATCTAGGCTACTATCTTGATTTTTGAAGTTACAAGAAATAATTCTCTTTTGCATAAGTTCATACATTTATTTCATCATCATATTCCAGGCACGAAATATGGCCATTCTTGGCCTCTTTCGGTTCCAGCTATACAGGATCCAATAGACGTTTCTGTGGACGTCCAGGTTGTCGTCGTCCTTGAGGGTGATATTTTAACATTTCTTGGGGTGTCCGGCCAACTTCCATACGAGAAATGTGTTCACGCCATCTATTTCTGTCTTACGTAATTTTTTCTCCTATTGGTTGCATGTTGAGTTCCTGCAGTATATCCTCGTTCCTCTTGTGGTCCAGAAGTGTGTATCCTGCAGTTCGTCGCAGATATTTCATTTCAGCTGCTCTTAATCTGCTTATTATAACCCAAATATATGTTTCATAACCCAAATTTCGCTTCCATAAAGGAGAGTTGGTAGTGCAAGGGTTTTATATAGCTTTATTATGGAATGTTTCTGTAGTAAACTTGGTTTTAGGGTATGGTTTAGCAGTCCTAATATTTGTAAAAATTTGTTAATTTTTCTGCTTACATCATTCTCTCCTTCGTATGATATATTACATCCTAAGTATGAAAAGGAATTTATCTGTTCTAAAATCACATATTCAACAACAATTTTGCTTCTGATTGGGTTTGTACCTTCAAATGTCATTATTTTGTTTGGTTTTTTTTTTTTCTGGTAAAATCTTCATGCCATGTTCTTCTATGATTTTATTTAGTTTAAATATACTCATATCTAAATTATCTTCGGAGTTTGCAACTAATATTTGGTCGTCCGCGAAAAAAACTGTGTTTAGTCTTATGGAACTTGAAATTTGAATTCTTAATTTATACCTTTGAAGAGTCCACTGCAAGAATGATGGATGTCGTTTCGAATACAATTTGCAGAAGAAGCAATTGAAAGTTTCAGATGCTTAGCGCTCAAAGCTTAACTGTGATTTCCCGATCATTACTGGATAATGAATATCAGTGTTAATGCCATATAACTCTCTATGTACATTCTATATGTCTTAAGCTATGCATTGACAGTCTTGATTAATTTTTGACAAGAAAGTGACATCCATGATTCTTGCATTTATTTGGATGTGAAAAATATTTTTGTAGCTATTTCTGAAGGATAGTTCAAACACTCTTAGCCACAATCCTGAATATTATTGGCAACATAATAGAGGAGTAAATCGGTTCCTAAAGACGTAAAACGTGCAATGAAAAATTTGTGTTAGTTTCACAGTGTCTCATTTCTATTGGAACCGAAGCATACAAAATTCACAATAAAAATTAACGCAAGTTACACCCATAAATGAGGTGTTTTCTTCTCCGTCCGCGCCGAAGTCTTATTAACAGATACAATATACTGTTGTCATATTCCACCTCCCTACGCGCTACGACATCCACAGATTCTGATTTCGGCCACGCTTCAACGCGTACCGAGCAAATACCAATATCTCTGAGCGATCTGCCATCACTTGACACACACTTCATTACGAAAGCGACGCCATTGAAAAGAATGGCACAAGCCTGTAATGGAAGCAAAATTCCGTAGCCCTGGTAGGATTAGGTTCAGATAAAGGGTAGGTAGGTTAGTTAGTGGATAGATGGGAGGTGGAATCCCTCTCCATGGACTGCAACCTTGACGTGGTGAGAGGGCTTGCGCGCCTCTTTTAACGAAGAGGCCAGACTAATGGTAGTCCGATAAAAATTCATGTTCAGAACTTAGAAGTAGCAACAATATTAAACATCCCTGTACGCTAATTTGAATAAGAATGCAACTAAAATGAATTCCAAGGGCCAAAACATGTGACAGAATTACAACATGAGAATATTGCTGGGGACGATGAGTATAAAATATAAAAATTATTCTTGAAATGCAGTAAAATAAATAAGCTTGGCATTTTATGTACCGTATGTATAGGCAAAATTCACTTGGTCATCTTCACAATCATTATAATCAAAATTCCGAGGGCTATATTTAGTCTTGAAACATAAAAAAATAATTCGGTTTTGTAAGAAATACACGAAATTTAAAGTTTAAATGAAATTTATTATATTTACAATGTAAAAATAATATTTCTAATTTTTTTTGCGAAACTTTAAGATCATTTCCATAGAAACGTGTGTATTGTTACGAGTACATTATTGCTTTCGCTGTTTACGTCATTGACTTTAAGTTACCTACTACAGTTATGAAAGAAATATAAAAAAATAATATGGTGTTACTTTAATTACGGATGGATTAATATCGGGAATAAGATATAATAAGTACTCTAATTTCTATGGGTAGTATTCTTTCTAGTATTTTGTTTGGTTAAACCAGAGTTTAGTGACTGCTTTTCCTATTGCAGATATAATATGCATCTTCAGCCGTCTTACATGTCGTACCAACATAACTTACGAGACATTACGAACGCTTCACGCTAGTTTGCAATGTTCCAGCGGGGTGCAAATTCTGGCATTTTCATACATCAGGGAAGTGTGTAGGGGTAAGAAAATGGAGTGTTATGACAGGTTAGGTTAATTTAGACTTTTATTATGTGTTACTTACATATCTGTGAGAGATTAGGTTACGGTACTTTAGGGTTTTGTTACGCCTTGTATAGGCAAATCTGTGACAGGTTAGGTTAGTTTATATTTTTAGTTATAGGGTAGGTTAGATTAGGCGTTTATTATGCTTTACATATACGAAACTGTGACAGGTTAGGTTAGGATAGTTTAGGTTTTTCTTATGCCTTGTATCGGCGAATCTGTGGCATGCTAGGTTAGGTTAGTATAGGATTTTAGTGACATGTTAGATTAGGTTAGTTTAGGCTTTTATTATGTCTTACGTACTTATTTGTGATAGATTAGGTTACGGCAGTTTAGGGTTTTGTTACGTCTTGTATAGGCAAATCTGTTACAGGTTAGTTTAGTTGAGGGTTTATTTACAGGGTAGGTTAAATTAGGTGATTATTATGCTTTACATATACGAAACTGTGACAGGTTAGGTTAGGATTGTTTATCCTTTTGTTATGCCTTGTATCAGCGAATCTGTGACAAGTTAGGTTAGGTTAGTACAGGATTTTAGTGATAGGTTAGGTTAGGTTAGTTTAAGCTTTTATTGTCGTCAAGATGAAGGTGAAACCGAGTGAGTGTGGCGCTCTTTAACAGGTAGTGATTTTTTGTTTTCTATGATGGCAGTTCAAGTCAGTTGGTGTCTATTCCAAATTCGGCGGAAGTCACTCAACGCTCGTTTCAACATTAGTTTAACTCCAGATATATTAAGAATAATGAAGTTGAAGATTTGATGAAATATTACAGTAAATGCGACGATTCTATTTATTCGAGGATGATGTATCACAAAATTTTTTGTAGGAATCGAGGAAAATTTTGAAAATTATGATTTCATGTAGTCATTTTGCAGAGTGTAATATGGAAGAGGCGTATTATTTTTGCACAGATCGTTTATTTTTTTTTTTTCAATTTAATATTACTCGATAGATTTTGAACTTCTCTACCGACATTCACATTGTTTGTTCTTAATTTTTCATTATGCATAGTGTGAAAACATTATTATTTAATAGTACAACAAATCTATTTCGAAATTGCAACGAAAATACACGATTCCCCCATGGACCCCATGATGGATAAAGATAACGCAGAATTCCTGCACGGAAATATCATACGTAATTCGGTACATTGCAATAATATCGCCTAGTGGTCTAAAGAACGTATTTAGCTTCTCATCCGATGCAAAAGAGCATATAGTACCCCCCCCCAAATATCAGTCACATTCTACCAAAATTGGATCCACCTATTTTGGGTTTTGTGACACAGTCATCGCCACACCTTGTATGTAGGTCAATTAAGCACAACACTCGAAGGTATGACATTTAATGTTATAATACAATTCAGTTGAATTGTTTACTTTGATTACATTTATTTGTATTACTTGATTTAATTAATACTGAGAGAATAACATAATAATAATGGTATGTTTAACGCTCCGTTTACATTAAAGATAACATTCAGAGCAGACAAGATAATACAATTGAAGGTTTTTTTATTCTAAATACCATAGTCCAAAAATATACATTTTCAGGAGAAACGAAAAATTATCTGGGATAGGTGTTGCTGACAATTCTATTCATCATGCCATTTCTTGAGGTATTTTAGAAACTTAGGAAAACTGAAGTACAATTTTATAAATTGCATTTCCTCATAGAAATACGTGTGTAAATGTAGGTAACTGTGGACAATGGATCTTTTAATAAAATATACTCTCTTTTGGCTGAAGTGTGCATCTCTTTTAATCTTCTTTTTCTTTATTATATCCATTTTCTTCTCCTTTCTTTGCTTCAATGCGATTACTTCTTCACCTAAAGTTGACTCTATAACTAATAGGCCTACGACAATAATTCACGTGCTAAACTATTTTTCTCTCAGGTGGCTTTTGCTGCGTACATAAGAACCAGTACTACCAATCTACTTACTTACAAATGGCTTTTAAGGAACACGCAGGTTAATTGCCGCCTTCACATAAGCCCGCCATCGGTCCCTATCCTGTGCAAGATTAATCCAGTCTCTATCATCATATCTCACCTCCCACAAATCCATTTTAATATTATCCTCCCATCTACGTCTCGGCCTCCCCAAAGGTCTTTTTCCCTCCGGTCTCCCAACTAACACTCTATATGCATTTCCGGATTCGCCCATACACACTACATTCCCTGCCCATCTCAAACGTCTTAATTTAATGTTCCTAATTATGTCAGGTGAATAATACAATGCGTGCAGTTCTGCTTTGTGTAACTTTTCCATTCTTCTGTAACTTCATCCCTCTTAGCCCCCAAATATTTTACTAAGAACCTTATACTCAAACACCCTTAACATATGTTCCTCTCTCAAAGTGAGAATTCATGTTTCACAACCACACACAACAACATGTAATATAACTGTTTTATAAATTCTAACTTTCAGATTTTTTGACAGACTAGGTGACAAAAGCTTTTCAACCGAATAATAACGGGCATTTCCCATATTTATTCTGTGTTTAATTTCCTCCCGAGTACCATTTAAATTTTTTACTGTTGCTCCCAGGTATTTGAATTTTTCCACTTTTTCAGAGGATAAATTTCCAATGTTTATATTTACATTCCGTACAATATTCTCGTCACGAGACATAATCACATACTTTGTCTTTTCGAGATTTACTTCCAAACCTATTTCCTTACTTTCCTCAAGTAAAATTCCCGTATTTTTCCTAATCGTTTGTTGATTTTCTCCTAATATATTCACGTCATCCGTATAGACAAGCAGCCGATGTAACCCATAATAATAATAATAATAACAATAATAATAATAATAATAATAATAATACTTACAAATGACTTTTAAGGAACCCAAAGGTTCATTGCCGCCCTCGCATAAGCCCGCCATTGATCCATATCCTGAACAAGATTAATCCAGTCTCTATCATCATATCCCACCTCCATCAAATTCATTTTAAAATTATCCTGCCATCTACGTCTCGGACTCACCGAAGGTCTTTTTCCCTATTGCATCCAAACTAACACTCTATATGCATTTCTGGATACGCCCATATATGCTACATACCCTGCCCATCTCAAACGTCTGGATTTAATGTTCCTAATTATGTCAGGTGTAGAATATAATGCGTGCAATTCTGTGTTGCGTAACTTTCTCCATTCTCCATAAACTTCACCCCTCTTAGCCCCAAATATTTTCCTAAGAACCCTATTCTCAAACACTTTTAATCACTGTTCCTCTCTCAAAGTGACAGTCCGAGTTTCACAACCATACACAACTACCGGTAATATAATTGTTTTATAAATTGTAACTTTCAGATTTTTTGTCAGCAGACTAGATGACAAAAGTTTCTCAACCGAATAATAACATATAACAACAACAATAATAATAATAATAATAATAATAGCAATAATAATAATAAGAGCAATAATAATAATAATAATAATTATAATAACCTCACTCGGCTATATAATATGTCAGAGAAAGAACAATACTGTTTTACATTTCTGGACATTTAAACAAGTGGACATTTAATTTCATGTACATTTATATAAGTGGACATTCTATTTGTGGACATTTAATTTTTATGATCATTTATGTAAGTAGACAATTTGCTAGTGGACTTTTCTGTTTGAGGACGTACTAAAATGGACATTTTAACCTTCAACCAATAGTTACGCAATATAAGTATCGTTACCTAACCATGCCTTGCTCCATAACATGACGGCCTTTCTTTCTGGAATTGGTAAACCCTCATGAACTCCCACCTACTCCTCAACACTTAGCCAAGTGGCATAAATACAATATGAAAATGACTTCAAGAATTTGCAACTGAGCTAATTGTTTATCCTTTGTTCGTACTAGCAGGTAAGTGGTGAAGAGAGAGAAGAAAGGCCGTCACGTTCTGGAGCAAAGAATATGTGCGTAATGAACGTCTTTACAACATTTTTATTAGTCATGTAGAGTCCACATTATGTAATCGAAGTGGATAAAATATATTACAAGCATAAATAAAAAAAAAAAAAAACTTTTCAACAACTGGGTAAGGTGTAACGTGCTTTTGTCAACGATAGCAATAAATAAAGTGAAAGTTTATTTTAGACATTCGTATGTTGTAACACTGAAGAGTAGAGGCAACTGCAACTACAGTATTTAGTATTTAATAAAATTAGCAATGTAGTTTACGTTTTAATTTCCACTAAACTAATTCCCTATTATTGACCCTGAATTTTATTATTACGTTATGTTTGTATAGTCGCAGTACGAGAATATATTCGGAAATTAAAAGTATAATTAATACACCCACTTGACTAGAGTTGAAAGCCACCACATTTTTTATCAAATAATTACTACTCACCATTTACAGAAAGATTGCTCTTTGAACTCCATTTACATTCAGATCAAATCTTTGCCTACAGACAGAAGACAGAAAGAGAGGAAATTGACCTGTTGTTCTTCCATTATGCCATCTCCAATGTTGCGTCTTCTTTTCGTCTGTGGTGAAATTGGATTTCGAGCCAAGGATACTTCTTGCTATGTTGTACGTATTCCAGTTTCCCTTAGGTATTCACACGAGAGAGAATAATAAAAAAAACTTCGCCTTTGACAAATCACTACTCTTCTCCTAGCAGAGTCCATCTACTTAGCTATATTGGTTTTATGTGTGTGTCTTACAGAACCGATAGCTTTTATCCCTGTAATTTCGTGCAAAGTCAGTTTATATTTTCCTCACTCTAGATATTAAAAGTCAGAGGCTTGTGAGGAAAAGATGATTCAGAGCCACTTCTTGTTTTTTTTATACTCTTAGGCTTTTAGTTTGAGATCATTGGATTAAAAATTCCGTTTCTTCTCGACTCTTTTTCTTCTGTCTTTCTTGTATAACATTTTGCCTGAATATTCATTATTTAACAGTATGTTACAAGACATGAAAGAAAGAATCAATAACACCGATTTTAGAGTTATGAAAAGTTTCAAACTTCGGTTTATTCCATATCCAACTCCAGGAGACGGAAATTCAGGACACATATCACTTACAAATGGCTTTTACGGAACATGGATCTTCGTCGTAGCCGCCCTAACATATCGGTCCCTATCCTGTGCAAGTTTAATCCAGTCCCTAGTATCATATCCCACCTTCATCAAATCTATTTTAATATTATTCTTCCATCTACGTCTTGGCCTCTTCAACGAACGTTTTCCCTCCGGTCTTTCAACTAACACTCTATATGCATTTCTAGATTCACCCATACGTCCTACATACCGTGCCCACCTCAAACGTCTGGATTTAATGTTCCCTATTTAATACAGGACATATTTATTAAAAGTAAATGTACACTCAAAAAGCTTTAGAATTAGTTTTACTATCTACGTATTAATATTTGGTTAAACATTAAAATATACTTTATTTATTTATTTATTTATTTATTTATTTATTTATTTATTCATTCATTCATTCATCCATTCATTTAATTATTTATTTATTTAACTAAATAGCTACCGAGTACAAATTAAAATTATGAAACAAAAATGTTTCTAGCCACTATCGTAAGAACCATGCTCGTGTATGATGTGGTCTTAGCCAATAATATAGGTTAACATAAAATTTACAAAAACAGTTTACTAAATACAGTAAATAACTTAATTCAAATTAATAAATAACATAAGAGCAAAAAAAAAAAAAAAAAGGAAGAGAATAAGAGACGTAACAGATGACATAACAGTCTTACATATTTAAAAATACGAGGATTGATATACATGTCACTAGATTCGCTATATTTAGAATTTGTTTTAGAATTGCTTATTGTTTTATATAAAAAATTTATTGCAATAATGTAAATGTTTTGTCAATAAAGTGAAATTTACCTCGTACTAGTCGATTATATTTGTATCCCCCAATTCCTTAGTCATACTATAAGCCAATTGGCTTGCCGTCGGTACAACTCATTCTGCATACGGCGTTTCCATGGTTCCCTTTAGGTGTTAAGACAAATGGGACACTCAGAAAGAAGTGATGGAAGTTCACAGAAACAGTTGTTGGGATATTCAAAGTTTTAGAAAAAATCAAATACAAAAAGCAACGCAAATGTTCATCCAAAGTAAATTTATTTATAATCACAAAATACCCTTTTAACTATACCGTAGGAATATAATGCCTGAAACAAAATTTATGGCTGAAATTAATTAATAATGAGCAAAATGCAGTGACCGAAATATTTACAACTTTGAGCGAAAAACGTGACCCAAAAGGCAGAGACACCAATGTATCTGTGACCCATATGTACATTTACCGAAAAAACATTGACAAAAGTCGCTGAGGATCCTTTCGATTTGTAACAAAGTGAAATGACCGGCGCACTTGACCATCCCAGATTCTGAGAAAGCATTAGTACGAATGCATAAAGTTGAGGAACTCCGAACTAATGTTTTTTACAGACAAAGGGTTGGAATCCCCAGTTTTATGTTTATTTTTAAAAGAGCCATTCTCTTAAGCCAGGTTTAGAAATTTTAGTATTTTCTATAGTTGTGAACAGAACATAACTACATCAGTTCAGGGCCCTTCCTCTTTACCAGCATCATGTATAGTGAGAACAAAAGGCGCCCTCCAGGCCATGTTGTGGGACAGGGACGTTAAGATTTATCTCCGAGTATATATGAAAGAAAATTCAATACTTCACTCTCAAAAATAAAACCAAAATAATAAAAAATTAAAAACCCAATAATTGTCTACATACGTACAAATATGTCACATTCTTTACATAATATGTAAAACATATAATACGAGCATAATCGGCATAATTCATTTTGTCACTCGTTATTACTGTAGATTACTGGAAACTCCTCGTAACCGTCTGGATGTCTGTGATTACACAAGGTACTCACGACACCCTCTTTGATCACCGCTGCCTTACATCCTGTATATTTATGACAGTAAATTACACACATAAATAGACCTATTTAAACCAAAATATTTGTAAATAAATTCAGATCTAGGCTACTATCTTACTTTTTGAAGGTATAAGAAATATTTCTCTTTTGCTTAAGTTCATACATTTATTTCATCATCATATTCCAGGCACGAAATATGGCCATTCTTGGCCTCTTTCGGTTCCAGCTATACAGGATCCAATAGACGTTTCTGTGGACGTCCAGGTTGTCGTCGTCCTTGAGGGTGATATTTTAACATTTCTTGGGGTGTTCGGCCAGCTTCCATACGAGAAATGTGTTCAAGCCAACTATTTCTGTCTTATGTAATTTTTTCTTCTAATGGTTGCATGTTGAGATCCCGCAGTATATCCTCGTTCCTCTTGTGGTCCAGAAGTGTGTATCCTGCAGTTCGTCGCAGATATTATATTTGAGCTGCTTTTAATCTGCTTATTATAACCCAAATATATGTTTCATAACACAAATTTCGCTTCCATGGAGGAGAGTTGGTAGTGCAAGGGTTTTATATAGCTTTATTCTGGAATATTTCTGTACTAAACCTTGTTTTATGGTATGGCTTTTCAGTCCTAATATTTGTAAAAATTTGTTAATTTTTCTGCTTACATCATTCTCTCCTTCGTATGATATATTACATCCTAAGTATAAAAAGAAATTTATCTGTTCCAAAATCACATTTTCAACAACAAATTTGCTTCGCATTGGGTTTGTACATTCAAAGGACATTATTTTCTTCTTTTTTTCTGGTAATGTCTTCATGACATGTTCTTCTATTATTTTATTTAGTTTAAATATACTCATCTGTAAATTGTCTTCGGAGTTTGCAACTAATACTTGGTCGTCCGCGAAAAGAACTGTGTTTAGTCTAATGGAACTTTAAATTTGAAATCCTAACTTATACATTTGAAGAGTCCACTGCAAGAATGATGGATGTAGTTTGGAATACATTTTGCAGAATAAGCAATTGAAAGTTTCAAATGCTTAGCGCTCAAATCTTAATTGTGATTTCCCGATCATTACTGGACTACGACTATCAGTGTTAAAGCCATATAATTCCGTATGTACTTTCTATATGTCTTAAGCTATGCATTGACAGTCTTGGCTCATTTTCGACAAGAAAGTGACATCCATGATTCTTGCATTTATCTGGATGTGAAAAATATTTTTGTAGCTATTTCTGAAGGATAGTTCAAACACTCATAGCCACAATCCTGAATATTATTGGCAACATAATAGAGGAGTATATCGGTTCCTAAAGACGAAAAACGTACAATGAAAAATTTGTGTTAGTTTCACACTGTCTAATTTTTATTGCAACCGAAGCATAGACAACTCTCAATACAAATTAACGCAAGTTACACCCATAAATGAGGTGTTTTCTTCTCCGTCCGCGCCGAAGTCTTATTAACAGATACAATTTACTGTTGTCATATTCCACCTCCCTACGCGCTACGACATCCACAGATTCTGAATTCGGCCACGCTTCGACGCGTACCGAGCAAAAACCAAATACCTCTGAGCGATCTGCCATCACTTGACACACACTTCCTTACGAAAGCGACGCCATTGAAAAGAATGGCACAAGCCTGTAATGGAAGCAAAATTCCGTAGCTCTGGTAGGATTAGGTTCAGATAAAGGGTAGGTAGGTTAGTTAGTGGATAGATGGGAGGTGGAATCCCTCTCCATGGACTGCAACCTTGACGTGGTGAGAGGGCTTGCGCGCCTCTTTTAACGAAGAGGCCAGACTAATGGCAGTCCGATAAAAAAATTAGTTCAGAACTTAGAAGTAGCAACAATATTAAACATCACTGTACGCTAATTTGAATAAGAATGCGACTGAAATTAATTCCAAGGGCCAAAAAATGTGACAGAATTACAACATGAGAATACTGCTGAGGACGATGAGTATAAAATATAAAAATTATTCTTGAAATACAGTAAAATAAATAAGCTTGGCTCTTGATGTACCGTATGTATAGGCAAAATTCACTTTGTCACCTTGACAATCTTTCTAATCAAAATTTCGAGGGCTATATTTAGTCTTGAAACATCAAAATATTATTCGGTTTTGTAAGAAATACGCGAAATTTAAAGTTTAAATGAAATTTATTATATTTACAATGTAAAAATAATATTTCTCACTTTTTTTGCGAAACTTTAAGATCATTTCCATAGAAACGTGTGTATTGTTACGAGTACATTATTGCTTTCGCTGTTTACGTCATTGACTTTAAGTTACCTACTACAGTTATGAAAGAAATATAAAAAAATAATATGGTGTTACTTTAATTACGGATGGATTAATATCGGGAATAAGATATAATAAGTATTCTAATTTCTATGGATAGTATTCTTTCTAGTATTTAGTTTGTTTAAACAAGCGTTTAGTGACTGCTTTTCCTATTGCAGATATAATATGCATCTTCAGCCGTCTTACATGTCGTACCAACATAACTTACGAGACATTACGAACGCTTCACGCTAGTTTGCAATGTTCCAGCGGGGTGCAAATTCGACCATTTTCATACCTCAGGGAAGTGTGTAGGGGCAAGAAAATGGAGTGTTATGACAGGTTAGGTTAGTTTAGACTTTTATTATGTGTTACGTACTTATTTGTGACAGGTTACGTTACGGTAGGTGATGGTTTTGTTATGACTTGCATAGGCAAATCTGTGACAGGTTAGGTTAAGTTAGTTTATGATTTTAGTGACAGGTTAGGTTTGGTTAGTTTAGGCATTTATTATGTCTTACGTACATATCTGTGACAGATTAAGTTACGGTAGTTTAGGGTTTTGTTATGCCTTGTATCGGCGAATCTGTGACAGGTTAGGTTACGTTAGTTTACGATTTTAGTGACAGGTTAGGTTAGTTTAGGCTTTTATGATGTCTTACGTACTTATCTGTGACAGATTAGGTTACGGTAGTTTAGGGTTTTGTTATGCCTTGTATCGGCGAATCTGTGACAGGTTAGGTTACGTTAGTTTAGGATTTTAGTGACATGTTAAGTAATGTTAGTTCAGGCTTTTATGATGTCTTACGTACTTATTTCTGACAGATTAGGTTACGGTAGTTTAGGGTTTTGTTACGCCTTGTATAGGCAAATCTGTGACAGGTTAGTTTAGTTTAGGGTTTTAGTTACAGGGTAGGTTAGATTAGGCGTTTATTATGCTTTACATATACGAAACTGTGACAGGTTAGGTTAGGATAGTTTAGGCTTTTGTTGTGCCTTGTATCGGCGAATCTTTGACAAGTTAGGTTAGGTCAGTATAGGATTTTATTGATAGGTTAAGTTAGGTTAGTTTAGGCTTTTATTATCATCAAGATAAAGGTGAAACCGATTGAGTGTGGCGCTTTTGAACAGGTAGTGATTTTTTTTTTAAGTTGGCAGTTCAAGTCGTTGGTGTCTATTCCAAATTCGGCGGAAGTCACTCAACGCTCGTTTCACCTTTAGTTTAACTCCAGATATATTAAAAATAATGAAGTTGAAGATTTGATGAAATATTATAGTAAATGCGACGTTTCTATTTATTCGAGGATGCTGTATCACGAAATTTATTGTAGGAATAAAGGAAAACTAGGAAAATTATGATTTGATGTAGTCAATTAGCAGAACGTAATATGGAATAGGCGTATTATTTTTGCACAATTCGTTTATATTTTTTTCAATTTAATATTACTCGATAGATTTTGAAGTTCTCTACCGCCATTCACGTTGTTTGTACTAAATTTTTCATAATGTGTAGTGTGAAAACATTATCATTTTATAGTACAAAAAATCTATTTCGAAATTGCAACGAAAATACACGATTCCCCCATGGACTCCATGATGGATGAAGATAACGCAGAATTCCTGCACGGAAATATCATATGTACTTCGGTACATTGCAATAGTGTCGCCTAGTGGTTTAAAGAACGGGTTTAGCTTCTCATCCGATGCAAAAGAGCATATAGTATCGCCCCCCGCAAAAAAAATCTGTCACATTCTACAAAAATTCGAACCACCTATTTTGGGTTTAGTGACACAGTCATCGCCACAACCTGTACGTAGGTCAATTAAGCTCAACACTGGAAGGAATGATATTTAATGTTATAATACAATTCAGTCCAATTGTTTAGTTTGATTACATTTTTTTATACTACTTGATTTTATTAATACTGAAAGAATAACATAATAATAAAGGTATGTTTAACGCTCCGTTTACATTAAAGTAACATTCAGAGCAGGTAAGATAATACAATTGAAGGTTTTTTATTCTAAATACCTTAGTCCAAAAGCATACAATTTCAGGAGAAACGAATAATTATCTGGGATGGGTGTTGCTGACACTTCGAGTATGAAATTCATCATGCCATTTCTTGAGGTATTTTAGAAAGTTAGGAAAACTGAAGTACAATTTTATAAATTGCAATGCCTCATAGATATACGTGTGTAAATGTAGGTAACTGTGGACAATGGATCTTTTAATAAAAAATACTCTCTTGTGGCTGAAGTGTGCCTCTCTTTTAATCTTCTTTTTCTTTATTATATCCTTTTTCTTCTCGTTTCTTTGCTTCAATGAGGTTACTTCTTCACCTAAAGATGACTCTATAACTAATAGGCCTACGACAATAATTCAAGTGCTAAACTATTTTTCTCTCTCGTGGCTTTTGCCGCGTACATAAGAAGCAGTACTACCAATCTACTTACTTACTTACAAATGGCTTTTAAGGAACCCGCAGGTTCATTGTCGCCTTCACATAAGCCCGCAATCGGTCCCTATCCTGTGCTAGATTAATCAAGTCGCTATCATTATATCCCACCTCCCTCAAATCCATTTTAATATTATCCTCCCATCTACGTCTCGCCCTCCCCAACAGTCTTTTTCCCTCCGGTCTTCCAACTAACACTCTATATGCATTTCTGGATTCGCCCATACGTGCTACATGCCCTGCCCATCTCAAACCTCTGAATTTAATGTTCCTAATTATGCCAGGTGAAGAATACAATGCGTGCAGTTCTGCTTTGTGTAACTTTCTCCATTCTTCTGTAACTTCTTCCCTCTTAGCCCCCAAATATTTTCCTAAGAACCTCATTCTCAAACACTCTTAACTTATGCTCCTCTCTCAAAGTGAGAATCCAAGTTTCACAACCACACACAACAACATGTAATATAACTGTTTTATAAATTCTAACTTTCAGATTTTTTGACAGACTAGGTGACAAAAGCTTTTCAACCGAATAATAGCAGGCATTTGCCATATTTATTCTGTGTTTAATTTCCTCCCGAGTAGCATTTATATTTTTTAATGTTGCTCCCAGGTATTTGACTTTTTCCACTTTTTCAAAGGATAAATGTCCAAAGTTTATATTCAAATTCCGTACAATATTCTCGTCACGAGACATAATCATATATTTTGTTTTTTCGGGATTTACTTCCAAACCTATTTCCTTACATGCTCCAAGTAAAATTACGTATTTTTTCTAAACGTTTGTGGGTTTCCTAATACATTCGCGTCATCCGAACAGAAAAGCAGCTGATGTAACACGTAATCATAATAATAATAATAATAATAATAATAATAATAATAATAATAATAATAATAACAACAACAATACTTACAAATGTCTTTTAAGAAACGAAAAGCTTCATTGCCGCCCTCGCAAAGGCCCGCCATCGGTCCATATCTTGAAGAAGATTAATCCAGTCTCTATCATCATATACTACCTCCCTCTAATTCATTTTATGATTATCCTCCCATCTACGTCTCGGCCTCCCCGGAGGTCTTTTTCCCTATTGCCTCCCAACTAACACTCTATACCCATTTCTGGACTCGCCCATACGTGCTGCATGCCCTGCCCATCTCAAACGTCTGGATTTAATGTTCCTGATTATGTCAGGTGTAGAATATAATGCGTGCAGTTCTGCGTTGTGTAACTTTCTCCATTCTCCTTAAACTTCACCCCTCTTAGCCTCAACCTAAGAACCCTATTCTCAAACACTCTTAATCACTGTTCCTCTCAAAGTGAGAGTCCGAGTTTCACAACCATACACAACAACCGGTAATATAATTGTTTCATAAATGGTAACTTTCAGATTTTTTGTCAGCAGACAAGATGACAAAATTTCTCAACGGAATAATAACATATAACTATAGTAATAATAATAATAATAATAATAATAATAATAATAATAATAATCTCACTCGACTATATAATATGTCAGATAAAGAAAAATACTGTTTTACATTTCTGGACAATTAAACAAGTGGACATTTAATTTCATGGACATTTATGTAAGTGGACATTATATTTGTGGACATTTAAATTTTATGATCATTTATGTAAGTGGACAATTTGCTAGTGGACTTTTCTGTTAGAGGACGTATTGAAATGGAAATTTTAACATTCAACCAACTGTTACGTAATATAAGTATCGTTACCTAACTATGCCTTGCTCCAAAACATGACAGCCTTTCTTTCTGGAATTGGTAAACCCTCATGAACTCCCACCTTGTCCTCAACCCTTAGCCATGTGGCAGAAATACAATATGAAAGAGACTTCAAGAATTTGCAACTGAGCTAATTGTTTATCCTTTGTTCGTTCTTGCAGTTAAGTGGTGAAGAGAGTGAGGAAAGGCCGTTATGTTCTGGAGCAAAGAATATGTGTGTAATGAACGTCTTTACAACATTTTTATTAGTTATGTAAAGTCCACATTATGTAATCGAAGTGGATAAAATATATTAAAAGCGTAAACAAAAAAAAAAAAACTTTTAAACAACTAGGTAAGGTGTAACGTGCCTTTGTCAAGGATGGTAGCAATAAATGAAGTGAAAGTTTATTTTAGACAATGGTATGTTGTAACACTGAAGAGTAGAGGCAACTGCAACTACATTATTTAGTATTTAATAAATTTAGCGATGTAGTTTACGTTTTAATTTCACGAAACTAATTACCTCTTATTGACCATAAATTTTTGTATTACGTTATGTTTGTATAGTCGCAGTACGAGAATATATTCGGAAATTAAAAGTGTAATTAATACACTCACTTGACTAGAGTTGAAAGACACCACGTTTCTATCAAATAATTACTTCTCACCATTTACAGAAAGAGTGCTGTTTGAACTCCACTTACATTCAGATCAAATCTTTGCCTACAGACAGAAGACAGAAAGAGAGGAAATTGACCTGTTGTTCTTCCATTTTGCCATCTCCAATGTTGCGTCTCTTTTCGTCTGTGAAGTTCTCTACCGACAATCACCTTGCATGTACTTATTTTTCATTATGCGTAGTTTGAAGATAATATTATTTGATAGTACAAAATATTTATTTCGAAATTGCAAAGAAAATACACTATTCCCCCATGGACTCCATGATGGATCATGATAACGCAGAATTCCTGCACTGAGTTTTCATATCGTCGCCAGAACGCAAGAATTAGGTAACTCGAAATTTGCGTTTTTTAGTTACCTCTCTTATAGCATAGTAAAAATCGCACTAAATGTAATCAAGGATGTAGGTAACTGATCGAACGATACCATCGACATCTATTTTCCAATATAACAAATAGGTAAATGAAAACGAAACATATTCCTTAGTGCAATAAATAAGTAAATAGGCAATGTCACAAAATATGAAAAATCAAGTTACCTAGTTCTTGCATTCAGGCGACGACATGTACTTCGGTTCATCGCAATAGTATCGCTTAGTGTGGTTTAAAGAACGGGTTTAGCTTCTCATCCGATGCAAAAGAGTATATAGTACCTAGCCCCCCCAAATCAGTCACATTGAGCCAAAATGTAATCCACCTATCTTGGGTTTGGTGACACAGACATCGCCACATTCTGTATGTATGTCAATTAAGCACGACACTGGAAGGTATGTCATTTAATTTTATAATACAATTCAGTTCATTTGTCTATTTTGATTTCTTTTCTTTATATTACTTGATTTTATTAACACTGAAAGAATAACATAATAATAATAATAATAATAATAATAATAATAATAATAATAATAATGGTATGTTTAATGCTCCGTTAACATTAAAGATAACATTCAGAGCTGGTAAGATAATACAATTGAAGGGTTTTTTATTCTAAATACCTTAGTCCAAAAGTATACATTTTCAGTAGAAACGAAAAATTATCTGGGATAGGTTTTGCTGACACTTCAAGTATGAAATTCATCATGCCATTTCTTGAGGTATTTTAGAAACTTAGGAAAACTGAAGTACAATTTTATAAATTGCATTGCCTCATAGAAATACGTGTGTCAATGTATGTAACTGTGGACAATGGATCTTTTAAGAAAAAAATACTCTCTTGTGGCTGAAGTGTGCCTCTCTTTTAATCTTTTTTTTATTTATTATATCCTTTTTCTTCTCCTTTCTTTGCTTCAATGAGGTTACTTCTTCACCTAAAGATGACACTATAACTAATAGGCCCATATTTATTCTCTGATTAATTTCCACCCGAGAAGCATTTATATTTTTTACTGTTGCTCCCAGGTAAATGGATTTTTCCATTTTCGCAAAGGATAATTTTCCAATGTTTATATTTCTATTTCGTACAATATTCTCCTCACGAGACATAATCATATACTTTGTCTTTTCGGGATTTACGTCCAAACCTATTTCCTTACTTGCTTCAAGTAAAATTCCCGTATTTTTCCTAATCGTTTGTGGATTTTCTCCTAATATATTCACGTCATCCGCATAGACAAGTAGCTGATGTAACCCGTATTAATAATAATAATAATTATTATTATTATTATAATTATAATAATAATAATAACAATAATAATAATACTTACAAATGGCTTTTAAGGAACCAAAAGCTTCATTGCCGCCCAGGCATAAGCCCGCCATCGGTCCATATCCTGAACAAGATTAATCCAGTCTCTATCATCTTATCCCACCTCCCTCAAATTCATTTAATGATTATCACCCCAATTACGTCTCGGCCTCCCCGAAGGTCTTTTTTCCTATTGCCTCCCAACTAACACTCTATATGCATTTCTGGATTCGCCCGTACGTGCTACATGCCCTGCCCATCTCAAACGTCTGGATTTAATATTCCTAATTATGGCAGGTGTAGAATATAATGCATGCAGTTCTGTGTTGTGTAACTTTCTCCATTCTCCTTAAACTTCACCCCTCTTAGCCCCAAATATCTTCCTAAGAACCCTATTCTCAAACACTCTTAATCACTGTTCCTCTCTCAAAGTGAGAGTCCGAGTTTCACAACTATACACAACAACCGGTAATATATAAATGTCTTATAAATTGTAACATTCAGATTTTTCAGGAGACTAGATGACAAAAGTTTCTCAACCGAATAATAATAATAATAATAATAATAATAATAATAATAATGGTAATAATATTTGTAATATTAATAATAGCGATAATAACAGTAGCAATAATAATAATAATAATAATAATAATAATAATAATAATAATAATCTCACCCGACTACATAATATGTCAGAGAAAGAACAATACTGTTTTACATTTCTGGACATTTAAACAAGTGGATATTTAATTTCATGGACATTTATATAAGTGGACATTTTTTTTGTGGACATTTAATTTTTACGATCATTTATGTAAGTGGACAATTTGCTAGTGCAGTTTTCTGTTTGAGAACGTATTGAAATGGACATTTTAACCTTCAACCAATAGTTACGTAATATAAGTATCGTTACCTAACTATGAATTGGTCCAAAACATGACGGCATTTCTTTCTGGAATTGGCAAACCCTCATGAACTCCCACCTTCTCAACCCTTAGCCATGTGGCAGAAATACAATATGAAAGAGACTTCAAGAATTTGCAACTGAGCTAATTGTTTATCCTTTGTTCGTTCTTGCAGTTAAGTGGTGAAGAGTGTGAGGAAAGGCCGTCATGTTCTGGAGCAAAGAATATGTGCGTAATGAACGTCTTTACAACATTTTTATTAGTTATGTAAAGTCCACATTATGTAATCGAAGTGTATAAAATATAGGCCTATTACAAGCGTAAACAAAAAAATTTTTAAACAACTGGGTAAGGTGTAACGTGCCTTTGTCAAGGATGGTAGCAATAAATAAAGTGAAAGTATATTTTAGACAATGGTATGTTATAACACTGAAGAGGAGAGGCAACTGCAACTACAGTATTTAGTATTTAATAAATTTAGCGATGTAGTTTACGTTTTAATTTACACTAAACTAATTCCCTATTAATGACCCTGAATTTTATTATTACGTTATGTTTGTATAGTCGCAGTACGAGAATATATTCGGAAATTAAAAGTGTAATTAATACACTCACTTGACTAGAATGAAAGACACCACATTTTCTATTAAATAATTACTTCTCATCATATACAGAATGAGTGCTGTTTGAACTCCACTTACATTCAGATCAAATCTTTGCCTACAGACAGAAGACAGATAGAGAGGAAATTGACCTGTTGTTCTTCCATTATGCCATCTCCAATGTTGCGTCTCTTTTCGTCTGTGGTGAAATTGGATTTCGAGCCAAGGATCCTTCATTCTATGTTGTACGTATTCCAGTTTTCCCTTAGGCATTCACACGAGAGAAAATAATAAAAAAACTTCGCCTTTGACAAATCACTGCTCTACTCCTAGCAGAGTCCATCTACTTAGCTATATTGGTTTTGTGTGTGTGTCTTACAGAACCGATAGATTTTTATCCCTGTAATTTCGTGCAAATTCAGTTTATATTTTCCTGACTTTTGATATTAAAAGTCAGAGTATTGTGGGGAAAGAGGATTCAGAGTCAATTCTTGTTTTCTTTATATTCTTAGGCTTTTAGCTTGAGATCATCGGATTAAAAAATTCCGTTTCTTCTCGACTTTTTTTCTTCTGTCTTTCTTGTATAACATTTTGCCTGAATATTCATTATTTAACAGTATGTTACAAGACATGAAAGAAAGAATCAATAACGCCTATTTTAGAGTTATGAAAGTTTCAAACTTCAGTTTTTTCCATATCCAACTCCAGGAGACGGAAATTCAGGACACATTTCACTTACAAATGGCTTTTACGGAACATGGATATTCGTCGTAGCCGCCTTCACATATCGGTCCCTATCCTGTGCAAGATTAATCCAGTCCCTAGTATCATATCTCACCTTCATCATATCTATATTAATATTATCCTCCGATCTACGCCTTGGCCTCTTCAAATGACGTTTTCCCTCCGGTCTCCCAACTAACACTCTATATGCATTTCTAGATTCACCCACACGTGCTACATACCGTGCCCACCTCAAACGCCTGGATTTAATGTTCCCTATTAATTCAGGACATATTTATTAAAAGTAAATGTACACTCAAAAAGCTGTAGAATTAGTCTTACTATCTATGTATTAATATTTGGTTGAACGTTAAAATATGCTTTATTTATTTATTTATTTATTTATTTATGTATTTATACATTTATTCATTGAATCATACATTCATTTATTCAATTAATTATTTATTTATTAACTAGCTAGCTAGCGAGTACAAATCAAAATTATGAAACAAAAATGTTTCTAGCCACTATCATAAGAACTAGGCTCGTGTACGATGTGGTCTTAGCCAATAATATAGGTTAACATAAAATTTAGAAATATAGTTTACTAAATACAGTAAGTAACTTAATTCAAATCAATAAATAACATAAGAGCAAAAAAAAAGAAGAAGAAGGAGAAACAGAGACGTAATAGATGACATAACAATCTTACATATTTTTAAAATACGAGGATTGATATACATGTCACTAGATTCGCTATATTTAGAATTTGTTTTAGATTTGATTATTGTTTTACACAAAAAAATTTATTGTAATAATATAAATGTTTTGTCAATAAAGTAAAATTTACCTTGCACTAGTCGATTATATTTGTAACCCCCAATTCCATAGTCATACTATAAGCCAATTGGCTTGCCGTCAGTACAACTCATTCTGCATACGGCGTTTCCATGGTTCCCTTTAGGTGTTAAGACAAATGGGACACTCAGAAAAGAAGTGGTGGAAGTCCACAGAAACAGTTATTGGGATATTCAAAATTTTAGAAAAGATCAAATACAAAAATCAACACAAATTTTCATCCAACATAAATTTATTTATAAACACAAAGTACCCTTTTAACTATACCGTAGGAATATAATACCTGAAACAATATTTATGGCTGAAATTAATTAATAATGAGCAAATTGAAGTGACCGAAATACAACTTAGAGCGAAAAACGTGACCCAAAAGGCAGAGACACCCATGTGTCTGTGACCCATATGTACATTTACCGAAAAACATTGACAAAAGTCCCTGAGGATACTTTCAATTTGTAACAAAGTTAAATGACCGGCGCACTTGACCAGCCCAGATTCTGAGAAAGCATTAGTACAAATGTATAAAGTTGAGGCACTCCGAATTAATGTATTTTACAGACAAAGGTTTTTAATCCCCAGTTTTATGTTTATTTTTAAAAGAACCATACTCTTAAGCTAGCTTTAGGAATTGTAGTATTTTCCATAGCTGTGAACAGAACATAACTACGTCAGTTCAGGGCCCGCCCTCTTTACCAGCATCGTGTACAGTGAGAACAAAAGGCGTCCTCCAGGCCGTGTTGTGGAACAGAGACGTTAAGATTTATCTCCGAGTATATATGAAAGAATATTCAATACTTCACTCTCAAAAATAAAACCAAAATAATAAGAAATTTAAAACCCAGTAATTTCATAGATACATACAAATATGTCACATTCTTTACATAATATGTAAAACATGTAATACAAGCATAATCGGCATAATTCATTTTGTCACTCGTTATTACCAAATTTCCTTTCGTCTCTTTCCTCTTATCAATACTCTAACCACGACGTAAATACCAGATCACTTATCTGTTTCACGCTAAGTATACCTCTTCATAGAACATCTTGTTATTCATCATCTTTTACAATATCCACCTCGCGTCAATGGAATTCCTTGTCACAAAGTATTAGGGACTGCAAGACAACAAACACCTTTAAGAACAGCTTAAAAGATAACCTTATTAGCATTTCACTCCAATCATACTGAATTAAAATATCACTGACTACATTGTTACTTTTTTCTTTAGACATCATCCTGATTGTGCTGTATTTTAATTGTCTCATAATAATCTCTTTCTATTATCGAATATTATTTGAAATATATTAACATTCTATGTATTTTAGTTTAATTCTGCTACACAGTTTATTTCAGTGTTTAAGTAATAGTTCATAGTATTTTGTTGTTTAATTTGTAAATAACTCTTGTATACTTGTAACTCTCGTCTAAATCAAATTGTTGAATTCTTTGTAAGTTCATGCATATGTATATACACTTTTTGCTGGTTGAGTGGAAGAGAAGGCCTTACGGCCTTAAATCTGCCAGCTAAAATAAATCTTTATTATTTTTATTATTATTATTATTATTATTATTATTATTATTATTATTACTGTAGATTACTGGAAACTCCCCGTACCCATGTGGATGTCTGTGATTACACGATGTAATCACGACACACGCTTTGATCACCGCTGCCTTACATCCTGTATATTTATGACAGTAAATTACACACATAAATAGACGTATTTAAACCAAAAAAATTGTAAATGAATTCAGATCTAGGCTACTATCTTGATTTTTGAAGTTACAAGAAATAATTCTCTTTTGCATAAGTTCATACATTTATTTCATCATCATATTCCAGGCACGAAATATGGCCATTCTTGGCCTCTTTCGGTTCCAGCTATACAGGATCCAACAGACGTTTCTGTGGACGTCCAGGTTGTCGTCGTCCTTGAGGGTGATATTTTAACATTTCTTGGGGTGTCCGGCCAACTTCCATACGAGAAATGTGTTCACGCCATCTATTTCTGTCTTACGTAATTTTTTCTCCTAATGGTTGCATGTTGAGTTCCTGCAGTATATCCTCGTTCCTCTTGTGGTCCAGAAGTGTGTATCCTGCAGTTCGTCGCAGATATTTCATTTCAGCTGCTCTTAATCTGCTTACTATAACCCAAATATATGTTTCATAACCCAAATTTCGCTTCCATAGAGGAGAGTTGGTAGTGCAAGGGTTTTATATAGCTTTATTATGGAATGTTTCTGTAGTAAACTTGGTTTTAGTGTATGGTTTAGCAGTCCTAATATTTGTAAAAATTTGTTAATTTTTCTGCTTACATCATTTTCTCCTTCGTATGATATATTACATCCTAAGTATGAAAAGGAATTTATCTGTTCTAAAATCACATATTCAACAACAATTTTGCTTCTGATTGGGTTTGTACCTTCAAATGTCATTATTTTGTTTGGTTTTTTATTCTGGTAAAATCTTCATGCCATGTTCTTCTATGATTTTATTTAGTTTAAATATACTCATGTCTAAATTATCTTCGGAGTTTGCAACTAATATTTGGTCGTCCGCGAAAAAAACTGTGTTTAGTCTTATGGAACTTGAAATTTGAATTCTTAATTTATACCTTTGAAGAGTCCACTGCAAGAATGATGGATGTCGTTTCGAATACATTTTGCAGAAGAAGCAATTGAAAGTTTCAGATGCTTAGCGCTCAAAGCTTAACTGTGATTTCCCGATCATTACTGGATAATGACTATCAGTGTTAATGCCATATAACTCTCTATGTACATTCTATATGTCTTAAGCTATGCATTGACAGTCTTGATTCATTTTCGACAAGAAAGTGACATCCATGATTCTTGCATTTATTTGGATGTGAAAAATATTTTTGTAACTATTTCTGAAGGATAGTTCAAACAATCTTAGCCACAATCCTGAATATTATTGGCAACATAATAGAGGAGTATATCGGTTCCTAAAGACGTAAAACGTGCAATGAAAAATTTGTGTTAGTTTCACAGTGTCTCATTTCTATTGGAACCGAAGCATACAAAATTCACAATAAAAATTAACGCAAGTTACAACCAATAAATGAGGTGTTTTCTTCTCCGTCCGCGCCGAAGTCTTATTAACAGATACAATTTACTGTTGTCATATTCCACCTCCCTACGCGCTACGATATCCATAGATTCTGAATTCGGCCACGCTTCGAAGCGTACCGAGCAAATACCAAATACCTCTGAGCAATCTGCCATCACTTGACACACACTGCCTTACGAAAGCGACGCCATTGAAAAGAATGGCACAAGCCTGTAATGGAAGCAAAATTCCGTAGCCCTGGTAGGATTAGGTTCAGATAGAGGGTAGGTAGGCTACTTAGTGGATAGATGGGAGGTGGAATCCCTCTCCATGGACTGCAACCTTGACGTGGTGAGAGGGCTTGCGCGCCTCTTTTAACGAAGAGGCCAGACTAATGGCAGTCCGATAAAAAAATTAGTTCAGAACTTAGAAGTAGCAACAACATTAAACATCCCTGTACGCTAATTTGAATAAGAATGCAACTAAAATGAATTCCAAGGGCCAAAACATGTGACAGATTTACAACATGAGAATATTGCTGGGGACGATGAGTATAAAATGTAAAAATTATTCTGGAAATGCAGTGAAATAAATAAGCTTGCCTCTTGATGTACCGTATGTATTGGCAAAATTCACTTTGTCATCTTGACAATCATTCTAATCAAAATTCCGAGGGCTATATTTAGTCTTGAAACATCAAATTATTATTCGGTTTTGTACGCGAAATTTAAAGTTTAAATGAAATTTATTATATTCACAATGTAAAAATAATATTTCTCATTAATTTGCGAAACTTTAAGATCATTTCCATAGAAACGTGTATATTGTTATGAGTACATTATTGCTTTCGCTGTTTACGTCATTGACTAAGTTACCTACTACAGTTATGAAAGAAATATAAAAAAATAGTATTGTGTTATTTTAATTACGGATGGATTAATATCGGGAATAAGATATAATACGTACTCTAATTTCTATGGGTAGTACTCTTTCTAGTATTTATTTTGGTTAAACGAGCGTTTAGTGACTGCTTTTCCTATTGCAGATATAATATGCATCTTCAGCCGTCCTACATGTCGTACCAACATAACTTCCGAGACATTACGAACGCTTCACGCTAGTTTGCAATGTTCCAGCGGGGTGCAAATTGGGCCATTTTCATACCTCAGGGAAGTGTGTAGGGGTAAGAAAATGGAGTGTTATGACAAGTTAGGTTAGTTTAGACTTTTATTATGTGTAAAGTACTTATTTGTGACAGGTTAGGTTACGGTAGTTTATGGTTTTGTTATGCCTTGTATAGGCAAATCTGTGACAGGTTAGGTTACGTTAGTTTAGGATTTTAGTGACAGGTTAGGTTAGGTTAGGTTAGGTTAGGTTAGTTTAGGCTTTTATGATGTCTTACGTACTTATCTGCGACAGATTAGGTTACGGTAGTTTAGGGTTTTGTTACGCCTTGTATAGGCAAATCTGTGACAGGTTAGTTTAGTTTAGGGTTTTAGTTACAGGGTATGTTAGATTAGGCGTTTATTATGCTTTACATATACGAAACTGTGACAGGTTAGGCTAGGATTATTTAGGCTTTTGTTATGCCTTGTATCGGCGAATCTGTGACATGTTGGGTTAGGTTAGTATAGGATTTTAGTGATAGGTTAGGTTTGGTTAGTTTAGGCTTTTATTATCGTCAAGATGAAGGTGAAACCGATTGAGTGTGGCGCTCTTGAACAGGTAGTGATTTTTTGTTTTCTATGTTGGCAGTTCAAGTCAGTTGGTGTCTATTCCAAATTCGGCGGAAGTCACTCAACGCTCGTTTCACCTTTAGTTTAACTCCAGATATATTAAGAATAATTAAGTTGAAGATTTGATTAAATATTACAGTAAATGCGGCGTTCTTATTTATTCAGGGATGCTGTATCACGAAATGTTTTGTAGGAATCGAGGAAAATTAAGAAAATTATAATTTAATGTTGCCAATTTGCAGAATGTAATATGGAATAGGCATGTTATTTTTGCACAATTCGTTTTCTTTTTTTTTCAATTTAATATTACTCGAAAGATTTTGAAGTTCTCTACCGACATTCACCTTGCATGTACTTATTTTTCATTATGCGTAGTTTGAAGATAATATTATTTGATAGTACAAAATATTTATTTCGAAATTGCAACGAAAATACACGATTCCCCCATGGACTCCATGATGGATCATGATAACGCAGAATTCCTGCACTGAGTTTTCATATCGTCGCCAGAACGCAAGAATTAGGTAACTCGAAATTTGCGTTTTTTAGTTACCTCTCTTATAGCATAGTAAAAATCGCACTAAATGTAATCAAGGATGTAGGTAACTGATCGAACGATACCATCGACATCTATTTTCCAATATAACAAATAGGTAAATGAAAACGAAACATATTCCTTAGTGCAATAAATAAGTAAATAGGCAATGTCACAAAATATGAAAAATCAAGTTACCTAGTTCTTGCATTCAGGCGACGACATGTACTTCGGTTCATCGCAATAGTATCGCTTAGTGTGGTTTAAAGAACGGGTTTAGCTTCTCATCCGATGCAAAAGAGTATATAGTACCTAGCCCCCCCAAATCAGTCACATTGAGCCAAAATGTAATCCACCTATCTTGGGTTTGGTGACACAGACATCGCCACATTCTGTATGTATGTCAATTAAGCACGACACTGGAAGGTATGTCATTTAATTTTATAATACAATTCAGTTCATTTGTCTATTTTGATTTCTTTTCTTTATATTACTTGATTTTATTAACACTGAAAGAATAACATAATAATAATAATAATAATAATAATAATAATAATAATAATAATGGTATGTTTAATGCTCCGTTAACATTAAAGATAACATTCAGAGCTGGTAAGATAATACAATTGAAGGGTTTTTTATTCTAAATACCTTAGTCCAAAAGTATACATTTTCAGTAGAAACGAAAAATTATCTGGGATAGGTTTTGCTGACACTTCAAGTATGAAATTCATCATGCCATTTCTTGAGGTATTTTAGAAACTTAGGAAAACTGAAGTACAATTTTATAAATTGCATTGCCTCATAGAAATACGTGTGTCAATGTATGTAACTGTGGACAATGGATCTTTTAAGAAAAAAATACTCTCTTGTGGCTGAAGTGTGCCTCTCTTTTAATCTTTTTTTTATTTATTATATCCTTTTTCTTCTCCTTTCTTTGCTTCAATGAGGTTACTTCTTCACCTAAAGATGACTCTATAACTAATAGGCCCATATTTATTCTCTGATTAATTTCCACCCGAGAAGCATTTACATTTTTTACTGTTGCTCCCAGGTATTTGGATTTTTCCACTTTCTCAAAGGATAATTTTCCAATGTTTATATTTCTATTTCGTACAATATTCTCCTCACGAGACATAATCATATACTTTGTCTTTTCGGGATTTACGTCCAAACCTATTTCCTTACTTGCTTCAAGTAAAATTCCCGTATTTTTCCTAATCGTTTGTGGATTTTCTCCTAATATATTCACGTCATCCGCATAGACAAGTAGCTGATGTAACCCGTATTAATAATAATAATAATAATAATTATAATTATAATAATAATAATAACAATAATAATAATACTTACAAATGGCTTTTAAGGAACCAAAAGCTTCATTGCCGCCCAGGCATAAGCCCGCCATCGGTCCATATCCTGAACAAGATTAATCCAGTCTCTATCATCTTATCCCACCTCCCTCAAATTCATTTAATGATTATCACCCCAATTACGTCTCGGCCTCCCCGAAGGTCTTTTTTCCTATTGCCTCCCAACTAACACTCTAAATGCATTTCTGGATTCGCCCGTACGTGCTACATGCCCTGCCCATCTCAAACGTCTGGATTTAATATTCCTAATTATGGCAGGTGTAGAATATAATGCATGCAGTTCTGTGTTGTGTAACTTTCTCCATTCTCCTTAAACTTCACCCCTCTTAGCCCCAAATATTTTCCTAAGAACCCTATTCTCAAACACTCTTAATCACTGTTCCTCTCTCAAAGTGAGAGTCCGAGTTTCACAACTATACACAACAACCGGTAATATATAAATGTCTTATAAATTGTAACATTCAGATTTTTCAGGAGACTAGATGACAAAAGTTTCTCAACCGAATAATAATAATAATAATAATAATAATAATAATAATAATAATAATAATAATAATAATGGTAATAATATTTGTAATATTAATAATAGCGATAATAACAGTAGCAATAATAATAATAATAATAATAATAATAATAATAATCTCACCCGACTATATAATATGTCAGAGAAAGAACAATACTGTTTTACATTTCTGGACATTTAAACAAGTGGACATTTAATTTCATGGACATTTATATAAGTGGACATTTTTTTTGTGGACATATAATTTTTACGATCATTTATGTAAGTGGACAATTTGCTAGTGCAGTTTTCTGTTTGAGAACGTATTGAAATGGACATTTTAACCTTCAACCAATAGTTACGTAATATAAGTATCGTTACCTAACTATGAATTGGTCCAAAACATGACGGCATTTCTTTCTGGAATTGGCAAACCCTCATGAACTCCCACCTTCTCAACCCTTAGCCATGTGGCAGAAATACAATATGAAAGAGACTTCAAGAATTTGGAACTGAGCTAATTGTTTATCCTTTGTTCGTTCTTGCAGTTAAGTGGTGAAGAGAGTCAGGAAAGGAAGTGATGTTCTGGAGCAAAGACTATGAGCGTAATGAACTTCTTTACAACATTTGTATTAGTTATGTAAAGTCCACATTATGTAATCGAAGTGGATAAAATATAGGCCTATTACAAGAGTAAACAAAAAAATTTTTAAACAACTGGGTAAGGTGTAACGTGCCTTTGTCAAGGATGGTAGCAATAAATAAAGTGAAAGTATATTTTAGACAATGGTATGTTATAACACTGAAGAGGAGAGGCAACTGCAACTACAGTATTTAGTATTTAATAAATTTAGCGATGTAGTTTACGTTTTAATTTACACTAAACTAATTCCCTATTAATGACCCTGAATTTTATTATTACGTTATGTTTGTATAGTCGCAGTACGAGAATATATTCGGAAATTAAAAGTGTAATTAATACACTCACTTGACTAGAATGAAAGACACCACATTTTCTATTAAATAATTACTTCTCATCATATACAGAATGAGTGCTGTTTGAACTCCACTTACATTCAGATCAAATCTTTGCCTACAGACAGAAGACAGATAGAGAGGAAATTGACCTGTTGTTCTTAAATTATGCCATCTCCAATGTTGCGTCTCTTTTCGTCTGTGGTGAAATTGGATTTCGAGCCAAGGATCCTTCATTCTATGTTGTACGTATTCCAGTTTTCCCTTAGGCATTCACACGAGAGAAAATAATAAAAAAACTTCGCCTTTGACAAATCACTGCTCTACTCCTAGCAGAGTCCATCTACTTAGCTATATTGGTTTTGTGTGTGTGTCTTACAGAACCGATAGCTTTTATCCCTGTAATTTCGTGCAAAGTCAGTTTATATTTTCCTGACTTTTGATATTAAAAGTCAGAGTCTTGTGAGGAAAAGAGGATTCAGAGTCACTTCTTGTTTTCTTTATATTCTTAGTCTTTTAGCTTGAGATCATTGGATTAAAAAATTCCGTTTCTTCTCGACTTTTTTTCTTCTGTTTTTTCTTGCATAACATTTTGCCTGAATATTCATTATTTAACAGTATGTTACAAGACATTAATGAAAGAATCATTAACACTGATTTTAGAGTTATGAAAAGTTTCATACTTCAGTTTATTCCATATCCAACGCACGGAGACGGAAATTCAGGACACATTTCACTTACAAATGGCTTTTATGGAACATGGATGTTCGTCGTAGCCGCCCTCTCATATCGGTCCCTATCCTGTGCAAGTTTAATCCAGTCCTTAGTATCATATCCCACCTTCATCAAATATATTTCAATATTATCCTCCCATCTACGCCTTGGCCTCTTGAAAGGACCTTTTCCCTCCGGACTCCCAACTAACACCCTATATATGTATTTCTAGATTCACCCATACATGCTACATACCGTGCCCACCTCAAACGTCTGGATTTAATGTTCCCTATTAATTCAGGACATATTTATTAAAAGTAAATGTACACTCAAAAAGCTTAGAATTAGTCTTACTATTTATGTATTAATATTTGTTTGAACGTTAAAATATACCCTATTTATTTATTTATTTATTTATTTATTTATTTATTTATTTATTTATTTATTTATTTATTTATATATTTATTTATTTATTTATTTATTTATTTATGTACACATTCATTCATTTATTCATTCATTCTTTTTGAATTATTTATTTATTTAACTAGCTAGCTAGCGAGTACAAAATTACATTATGAAACAAAAATGTTTCTAGCCACTATCGTAAGAACCAGGTTCGTGTACGATGTGGTCTTAGCCAATAATATAGGCTAACATAAAATTTACAAAAACTGTTTACTAAATAAAGTAATTAACTTGATTCAAATTTCAAATCAATAAATAATATAAGAGCTAAAAAAAGAAGAAGAAGAAGAAGAAAGAGAAGAAGAGACGTAATAGATTACATAACAGTCTTACATATTTAAAATTTCGAGGATTGATATACATGTCACTAGATTCGCTATATTTAGAATTTGTTTTAGAATTGCTTAATGTTTTACACAAAAAATTTATTGTAATAATGTAAATCTTTTGTCAATATAGTGAAATTTACCTCGTACTAGTCGATTATATTTGTTTCCTCCAATCCCTTAATCATACTATAAGCCAATTGGCTTGCTGTCAGTACAACTCATACTGCATACGGCTTTTCCATGGTTCCCTTTAGGTGTTAAGACAAATGGGACACTCAGAAAAGAAGTGGTGGAAGTCCACAGAAACAGTTATTGGGATATTCAATGTTTTAGAAAAAATCAAATATAAAAATCAACACAAATTTTCATCCAACGTAAATTTATTTATAAACACAAAGTACCCTTTTAACTGTACCGTAGGAATATAATGCCTGAAGCAATATTTATGGCTGAAATTAATTAATAATGAGCAAAATGCAGTGACCGAAATACAACTTTGAGCGAAAAACGTGACCCAAAAGACAGAGACACCAATGTATCTGTGACCCATATGTACATTTACCGAAAAACATTGACAAAAGTTGGTGAGGATTTTTTTAATTTGTAACAAAGTAAAATGACCGACGCACTTGACCATCCCGGATTCTGAGAAAATGTTAGCACAAATGTATAATGTTGAGGCACTCCGAACCAATGTTTTTTAAAGACAAAGGGTTGGAATCCCCAGTTTAATGTTTATTTTTAAAAGAAACATTCTCTTAAGCCAGCTTTAGAAATTGTAATATTTTCCAGGTAGTTGTGAACAGAACATAACTACGTAAGTTCAGGGCCCTCCCTTTTTACCAGCATCGTGTATAGTGAGAACAAAAGGCGCCCTCCAGGCCGTGTTGTGGGACAGGGACGTTAAAATTTATCTCCGAGTATATATGAAAGAAAATTCAATACTTCACTCTCAAAAATAAAACCAAAATAATAAAAAAATTATGAACCCATCAATTGCTTAGATAGGTACAAAAATCTCACATTCTTTACATAATATGTAAAACATGTAATACAAGAATAATCGGCATAATTCATTTTGTCACTCGTTATTACCATGGATTACTGGAAACTCCTCTTACCCGTTTGAATGTCTGTGATTACACGATGTAATCACGACACACGCTTTGATCACCGCTGCCTTACATCCTGTATATTTATGACAGTAAATTACACACATAAATAGACGAATTTAAACCAAATATTTTTTGAAAATGAATTCAGATCTAGGCTACTATATTACTTGTTGAAGTTTCAAGAATTAGTTATCTTTTGCATAAGTTCATACATTTAATTCATCATCATATTCCTGGCACGAAATTAGACCCTTGTTGGCCTGTTTCGGTTCCAGCTATACAGGATCCAATAGACGTTTCTGTGGACGTCCAGGATCTCGTCGCCTTGAGGGTGGTATTTTAGCATTTCTTGGGGTGTCCGGCCAGCTTCCATACGAGAAATGTGTTCAAGCCTTCTATTTCTGTCTTATGTAATTTTTTCTTCTAATGGTTGCAAGTTGATTTCCTGCAGTATATCCTGGTTCCTATTGTGGTCCAGAAGTTTGTATCCTGCAGTTCGTCGCAGATATTTCATTTCAGCTGCTCTTAATCTGCTGATTATAACCCAAATAAATGTTTCATAACCCAAATTTCGCTTCCATAGAGGATAGTTGGTAGTGCAAGGGTTTTATATAGCATTATTATTTAATGTTTCTGTACTAAACTTGGTTTAAGGGTATGGTTTAGCAGTCCTAAAATTTTAAAAAATTTGTTAATTTTTCTGCTTACATCATTCTCTCCTTCGCATGATATATTACATCCTAAGTATGAAAAGGAATTTATCTGTTCTAAAATCACATTTTCAACAACATTTTAGCTTCGGATTGGGTTTGTACCTTCAAATGCCATTATTTTGTTTTTATTTCTGGTAAAATGTTCATGCCATGTTCTTCTATGGTTTTATTTAGTTTAAATATACCCATCTCTAAATTGCCTTCGGAGTTTGCAACTAACACTTAGTCGTCCGCGGAAAGAACTGTGTTTAGTCTAATGGAACTTGAAATTTGAATTCCTAATTTATACATTTGAAGAGTCCACTGCAAGAATAATGGATGTCGTTTTGATATACATTTTGCAGAAGAAGCAATTGAAAGTTCGAAAAGCTTAGTGCTCAGAGCTTAACTGTGATTTTCCCATCATTACTGGACAATGACTATCCGTGTTAACGCCATATAACTCTCTATGTACATTCTATATGTCTTAAGCTATGCAATGACAGTCTTGGTTCATTTTCGACAAGAAAGTGACATCCATGATCTTGCATTTATCTGGATGTGAAAAATATTTTTGTAGCTATTTCTGAATGATAGTTCAAACACTCTTAGCCACAATCCTGAATATTATTGGCAACATAATAGAGGAGTAAATCGGTTCCTAAAGACGAAAAACGTACAATGAAAAATTTGTGTTAGTTTCACAGTGTCTCATTTTTATTGCAACCGAAGCATACAAAAGTCACAATAAAAATTAACGCAAGTTACACCCATAAATGAGGTGTTTTCTTCTCCGTCCGCGCCGAAGTCTTATTAACAGATACAATTTATTGTTGTCATTTTCCACCTCCCTACGCGCTAAGACATCCACAGATTCTGAATTCGGCCACGCTTCGACGCGTACCGAGCAAATACCAAATACCTCTGAGCGATCTGCCATCACTTGACACACACTGCCTTACGAAAGCGACACCATTGAAAAGAATGGCACAAGCCTGTAATGGAAGCAAAATTCCGTAGCCCTGGTAGGATTAGGTTCAGATAAAGGGTAGGTAGGTTAGTTAGTGGATAGATGGGAGGTGGAATCCCTCTCCATGGACTGCAACCTTGACGTGGTGAGAGGGCTTGCGCGCCTCTTTTAACGAAGAGTCCAGACTAAAGGCAGTCCGATATAAAATTCAAGCTCAGAACTTAGAAGTAGCAACAACATTAAACATCCCTGTAAGCTAATTTGAATAAGAATGCGACTAAAATGAATTCCAACGGCCAAAAAGTGCGACAGAATTACAACATGAGAATACTGCTAGGGACGATGAGTATAAAATATAAAAATTATTCTTGAAATGCAGTAAAATAAATAAGCTTGGCCATTGATGTACCGTGTGTATACGCAAAATTCACTTTGTCATCTTCACAATCATTATAATCAAAATTCCGAGGGCTATATTTAGTCTTGAAACATCAAAATATTATTCGGTTTTGTAAGAAATACGCGAAATTTAAAGTTTAAATGAAATTTATTATATTTACAATGTAAAAATAATATTTCTCATTAATTTTGTGAAACTTTAAGATCATTTCCATAGAAACGTGTATATTGTTATGAGTACATTATTGCTTTCGCTGTTTACGTCATTGACTTTAAGTTACCTACTGCAGTTATGAAAGAAATATAAAAAAATAATATGGTATTGCTTTAATTACGGATGGAGTAATATCTGGAATAAGATACAATAAGTACTCTAATTTCTATGGGTAGTATTCTTTCTAGTATTTAGTTTGGTTAAACCAGCGTTTAGTGACTGCTTTTAGTATTGCAGATATAATATGCATCTTCAGCCGTCTTACATGTCGTACCAACATAACTTCCGAGACATTACGAATGCTTCACGCTAGTTTCCAATGTTCCAGCGGGGTGCAAATTCGGCCATTTTCATACCTCAGGGAAGTGTGTAGGAGTAGGAAAATGGAGTGTTATGACAGGTTATGTTCATATAGACTTTTATTATGTGTTACTTACTTATCTGTGACAGATTAGGTTACGGTACTTTAGGGTTTTGTTACGCTTTGTATAGGCAAATCTGTGACAGGTTAGGTTAGTTTAGATTTTTAGTTATAGGATAGGTTAGATTAGGCGTTTATTATGCTTTACATATACGAAACTGTGACAGGTTAGTTTAGGATAGTTTAGGTTTTTCTTATGCCTTGTATCGGCGAATCTGTGGCATGCTAGGTTAGGTTAGTATAGGATTTTAGTGACAGGTTAGATTAGGTTAGTTTAGGCTTTTATTATGTCTTACGTACTTATTTGTGATAGATTAGGTTACGGTAGTTTAGGGTTTTGTTACGTCTTGTATAGGCAAATCTGTTACAGGTTAGGTTAGTTTAGGGTTTTAGTTACAGGGTAGGTTAGATTAGGTAATTATTATGCTTTACATATACGAAACTGTGACAGGTTAGGTTAGGATTGTTTATCCTTTTGTTATGCCTTGTATCGGCGAATCTGTGACAAGTTAGGTTAGGTTAGTACAGGATTTTAGTGATAGGTTATGTTAGGTTTGTTTAAGCTTTTATTGTCGTCAAGATGAAGGTGAAACCGATTGAGTGTGGCGCTCTTTAACAGGTAGTGATTTTTTGTTTTCTATGTTGGCAGTTCAAGTCAGTTGGTGTCTATTCCAAATTCGGCGTAAGTCACTCAACGCTCGTTTCAACATTAGTTTAACTCCAGATATATTAAAAATAATGAAGTTGAAGATTTGATGAAATATTACAGTAAATGCGACGATTCTATTTATTCGAGGATGATGTATCACAAAATTTTTTGTAGGAATCGAGGAAAATTTTGAAAATTATGATTTCATGTAGTCATTTTGCAGAGTGTAATATGGAATAGGCGTATTAATTTTTAACATATCGTTTATTTTTTTTTCAATTTAATATTACTCGATAGATTTTGAACTTCTCTACCGACATTCACGTTGTTTGTACTTAATTTTTCATTATGCATAGTGTGAAAATATTATTATTTAATAGTACAACAAATCTATTTCGAATTTGCTACGAAAATCCACGATTCCCCCATGACTCCATGATGGATGATCATGATAACGCAGAATTCCTGCACGGAAATATCATACGTAATTCGGTACATTGCAATAAAATGGACTAGTGGTCTAAAGAACGTATTTAGCTTCTCATCCGATGCGAAAGAGCATATAGTACCCCCCCCCCCAAATATCAGTCACATTCTACCAAAATTGGATCCACCTATTTTGGGTTTAGTGACACAGTCATCGCCACACCTTGTATGTAGGTCAATTAAGCACAACACTCGAAGGTATGCCATTTAATGTTATAATACAATTCAGTTGAATTGTTTACTTTGATTACATTTATTTGTATTACTTGATTTAATTAATACTGAGAGAATAATATAATAATAATGATATGTTTAACGCTCCGTTTACATTAAAGATAACATTCAGAGCAGATAAGATAATACAATTGAAGGTTTTTTTATTCTAATTACCATAGTCCAAAAACATACATTTTCAGGAGAAAGGAAAAATTATCTGGGATAGGTGTTGCTGACACTTCAAGTATGATATTCATCATGCCATTTCTTGAGATATTTTAGAAACTTAGGAAAACTGATATACAATTTTATAAATTGCATTACCTCATAGAAATTCGTGTGTAAATGTAGGTAACTGTGGACAATGGATCTTTTAATAAAAAATACTCTCTTTTGGCTGAAGTGTGCATCTCTTTTAATCTTCTTTTTCTTTATTATATCCATTTTCTTCTCCTTTCTTTGCTTCAATGCGATTACTTCTTCACCTAAAGATGACACTATAACTAATAGGCCTACGACAATAATTCACGTGCTAAGCTATTTTTCTCTCAGGTGGCTTTTGCCGCGTACATAAGAACCAGTACTGCCAATCTACTTACTTACTTACAAATGGCTTTTAAGGAACACGCAGGTTAATTGCCGCCTTCACATAAGCCCGCCATCGGTCCCTATCCTGTGCAAGATTAATCCAGTCTCTATCATCATATCCCACTTCCCTCAAATCCATTTTAATATTATCCTCCCATCTACGTCTCGGCCTCCCCAAAGGTCTTTTTCCCTCCGGTCTCCCAACTAACACTCTATATGCATTTCCGGATTTTTTGACAGACTAGGTGACAAAAGCTTTTCAACCGAATAATAACGGGCATTTCCCATATTTATTCTGTGTTTAATTTCCTCCCGAGTAGCATTTAAATTTTTTACTGTTGCTCACTGGTATTTGAATTGTTCCACTTTTTCAGAGGATAAATTTCCAATGTTTATATTTCCATTCCGTACAATATTCTCGTCACGAGACATAATCATAAACATTGCCTTTTCGAGATTTACTTCCAAACCTATTTCCTTACTTTCCTCAAGTAAAATTCCCGTATTTTTCCTAATCGTTTGTTGATTTTCTCCTAATATATTCACGTCATCCGTATAGACAAGCAGCTGATGTAACCCATAATAATAATAATAATAATAATAATAATAATAATAATAATAATAATAATACTTACAAATGACTTTTAAGGAACCCAAAGGTTTATTGCCGCCCTCGCATAAGCCCGCCATTGATCCATATCCTGAACAAGATTAATCCAGTCTCTATCATCATATCCCACCTCCATCAAATTCATTTTAAGATTATCCTCCCATCTACGTCTCGGCCTCCCCGAAGGTCTTTTTCCCTATTGCCTCCAAAATAACACTCTATATGCATTTCTGGATACGCCCATATCTGCTGCATACCCTGCCCATCTCAAACGTCTGGATTTAATGTTCCTAATTATGTCAGGTGTAGAATATAATGCGTGCAGTTCTGTGTTGTGTAACTTTCTCCATTCTCCTTAAACTTCACCCCTCTTAGCCCCAAATATTTTCCTAAGAACCCTATTCTCAAACACTCTTAATCACTGTTCCTCTCTCAAAGTGACAGTCCGAGTTTCACAACCATACACAACAACCGGTAATATAATTGTTTTATAAATTGTAACTTTCAGATTTTTTGTCAGCAGACTAGATGACAAAAGTTTCTCAACCGAATAATAATATATCACAACAATAATAATAATAATAATAATAATAATAATAATAATAATAATAATAATAATAATAATAATAATAGCAATAATAATAATAATAGCAATGATAATAGTAATAATAATAATAATAATTATTATTATTATTATTATTATTATTATTATTATTATTATTATTATTATTATTATTATTATTATAATAACCTCACTCGACTATATAATATGTCAGAGAAAGAACAATACTGTTTTACATTTCTGGACATTTAAACAAGTGGACATTTAATTTCATGTATATTTATATAAGTGGACATTCTATTTGTGGACATTTAATTTTATGATCATTTATGTAAGTAGACAATTTGCTAGTGGACTTTTCTGTTTGAGGACGTAATAAAATGGACATTTTAACCTTCAACCAATAGTTACATAATATAAGTATCGTTACCTAACTATGCCTTCCTCCAAAACATGACGGCCTTTCTTTCTGGAATTGGTAAACCCTCATGAACTCCCACCTTCTCAACAACTCTTAGCCATGTGGCGAAATACAATATGAAAATGACTTCAAGAATTTGCAACTGAGCTAATTGTTTATCCTTTGTTCGTACTAGCAGGTAAGTGGTGAAGAGAGAGAAGAAAGGCCGTCACGTTCTGGAGCAAAGAATATGTGCGTAATGACCGTCTTTACAACATTTTTATAAGTTATGTAAAGTCCACATTATGTAATCGAAGTGGATAAAATATATTACAAGCGTAAAAAAAAAAACTTTTAAACAACTGGGTAAGGTATAACGTGCCTTTGTCAAGGATGGTAGCAATAAATAAAGTGAAGTCGAGTATGTTGCAGTTTGAGCAACGGGAAAACGTCACGTTCTGTCAGAAATTAGGCGAAACTACTATGACCGATCATAACTGGAGACGAAACATGGTGTTTCCTTTACGATCCGCAACTGACGCGACAATCCGCCACCTGTAAAACGCCATTATTTCCACGACAGAAAAATCCGGAAAAAGACAGGTCAAAAGGCAAGGTGATGCTTTAACAGTTTTTATTTATTCAAATGGAATTGTTCACATAGAATTCATCCCACAAGGTACAACTGTAGACAAGATCCTCTACAAAGAGATTCTTGGCCGTTTACGCAATTCAATTCGTCGTAAGCGTCCTGAGCTTTGGCATAATAAGAAATGGCTGTTCCTACACGACAACGCCCCTGCACATCGCACCATCCTTGTCCAAGAGGAACTTGCTAGGCAACAGGTTGCTGTTTTGCCACACACTCCGTACTCACCTGATCTCGCACCATGCGATTTTTTTTCTCTTTCCCCTCAAGAAATCAATCCTACGTGGGCGTAATTTTTATTCGGCCCAAAAGGACATGACTGCCACAAGAGAAGACATATGGCATCTTCCTGGCAACATCTTTCAGCAGTGCTTCCAGCAGCTACACGAACGTTAGCAGACGTGCATAGCGGCCAATGGCGACTATATTGAGGGAGGATGTCGATCTGTTTAAGTGTACTCCGTACCACGCGGCATCTTCTGAAACATCAAGATTCTTGTGGGTGCCTACCCTTCAGGCGTCAGTGTCAGAAATTAATGACTGTACCACGTATACTATGTCTTAAGCTATGCATTGACAGTCTTGGTTCATTTTCGACAAGAGAGTGACATCCATTTTTCTTGCATTTATTTGGATGTAAAAAATATATTTCAAGCTATTTCTGAAGGATAGTTCAAACAATCTTAGCCACAATCCTGAATATTATTGGCAACATAATAGAGGAGTATATCGGTTCATAAAGACATAAAACGTACATTGAAAAATTTGTGTTAGTTTCAAAGTGTCTAATTTTTATTGCAACCGAAGCATACGAAATTCACAATAAAAATTAACGCAAGTTACACCCATAAATGAGGTGTTTTCTTCTCCGTCCGCGCCGAAGTCTTATTAACAGATACAATTTATTGTTGTCATTTTCCACCTCCCTACGCGCTACGACATCCACAGATTCTGAATTCGGCCACGCTTCGACGCGTACCGAGCAAATACCAATATCTCTGAGCGATCTGCCATCACTTGACACACACTTCCTTACGAAAGCGACGCCATTGAAAAGAATGGCACAAGCCTGTAATGGAAGCAAAATTCCGTAGCTCTGGTAGGATTAGGTTCAGATAAAGGGTAGGTAGGTTACTTAGTGGATAGATGGGAGGTGGAATCCCTCTCCATGGACTGCAACCTTGACGTGGTGAGAGAGCTTGCGCGCCTCTTTTAACGAAGAGGCCAGACTAATGGCAGTCCGATAAAAAAATTAGTTCAGAACTTAGAAGTAGCAACAACATTAAACATCCCGGTACGCTAATTTGAATAAGAATGCGACTAAAATGAATTCCAACGGCCAAAAAGTGCGACAGAATTACAACATGAGAATACTGCTGGGGACGATGAGTATAAAATATAAAAATTATTCTTGAAATGCAGTAAAATAAATAAGCTTGGCTCTTGATGTACCGTATGTATACGCAAAATTCACTTGGTCAACTTCACAATCACTATAATCAAAATTCCGAGGGCTATATTTAGTCTTGAAACATCAAAATATTATTCGGTTTTGTAAGAAATACGCGAAATTTAAAGTTTAAATGAAATTTATTATATTTACAATGTAAAAATAATATTTCTCATTTTTTTGCGAAACTTTAAGATCATTTCCATAGAAACGTGTGTATTGTTACGAGTACATTATTGCTTTCGCTGTTTACGTCATTGACTTTAAGTTACCTACTACAGTTATGAAAGAAATATAAAAAAATAATATGGTGTTACTTTAATTACGGATGGATTAATATCGGGAATAAGATATAATAAGTATTCTAATTTCTATGGATAGTATTCTTTCTAGTATTTAGTTTGGTTAAACCAGCGTTTAGTGACTGCTTTTCCTATTGCAGATATAATATGCATCTTCAGCCGTCTTACATGTCGTACCAACATAACTTACGAGACATTACGAACGCTTCACGCTAGTTTGCAATGTTCCAGCGGGGTGCAAATTCGACCATTTTCATACCTCAGGGAAGTGTGTAGGGGCAAGAAAATGGAGTGTTATGACAGGTTAGGTTAGTTTAGACTTTTATTATGTGTTACGTACTTATTTGTGACAGGTTACGTTACGGTAGTTGATGGTTTTGTTATGCCTTGCATAGGCAAATCTGTGACAGGTTAGGTTAAGTTAGTTTATGATTTTAGTGACAGCTTAGGTTAGGTTAGTTTAGGCATTTATTATGTCTTACGTACATATCTGTGACAGATTAAGTTACGGTAGTTTAGGGTTTGTTATGCCTTGTATCGGCGAATCTGTGACAGGTTAGGTTACGTTAGTTTACGATTTTAGTGACAGGTTAGGTTAGTTTAGGCTTTTATGATGTCTTACGTACTTATCTGTGACAGATTAGGTTACGGTAGTTTAGTGTTTTTTTATGCCTTGTATCGGCGAATCTGTGACAGGTTAGGTTACGTTAGTTTAGGATTTTAGTGTCAAGTTAGGTTATGTTAGTTCAGGCTTTTATGATGTCTTACGTACTTATTTCTGACAGATTAGGTTACGGTAGTTTAGGGTTTTGTTACGCCTTGTATAGGCAAATCTGTGACAGGTTAGTTTAGTTTAGGGTTTTAGTTACAGGGTAGGTTATATTAGGCGTTTATTATGCTTTACATATACGAAACTGTGACAGGTTAGGTTAGGATAGTTTAGGCTTTTGTTGTGCCTTGTATCGGCGAATCTTTGACAAGTTAGGTTAGGTCAGTATAGGATTTTAATGATAGGTTAAGTTAGGTTAGTTTAGGCTTTTATTATCGTCAAGATAAAGGTGAAACCGATTTAGTGTGGCGCTCTTAAACAGGTAGTGATTTTTTTTTTAAGTTGGCAGTTCAAGTCGTGGGTATCTATTCCAAATTCGGCGGAAGTCACTCAACGATCGTTTCACCTTTAGTTTAACTCCAGATATATTAAAAATAATGAAGTTGAAGATTTGATGAAATATTAGAGTAAATGCGACGTTTCTATTTATTCGAGGATGATGTATCACGAATTTGTTTGTAAGAATCGAGGAAAACTAGGAAAATTATGATTTAATGTAGTCAATTTGCAGAATATAATATGGAATATTCGTATTATTTTTGCACAATCTGTTTATTTTTTTTTTTCAATTAACATTACTCCATATATTTTGAAGTTCTCTACCGACATTCACGTTGTTTGCACTTAATTTTTCATTATGCATTGCGTGAAAACATTATTACTTAATAGTACAACAAATCTATTTCGAAATTGCAACGAAAATACACGATTTCCCCATGGACTCCATGATGGATCATGATAACGCAGAATTCCTGCACGGAAATATCATACGTAATTCGGTAAATCGCAATAGTATCGCCTAGTGGCTTAAAGAACGGATTTAGCTTCTCATCCGATGCAAAAGTGCATATAGTATCCCCCTCCAAAAAAAATCAGTCACATTCTACAAAAATTCGAACCACCTATTTTGGATTTAGTGACACAGTCATCGCCACACCCTGTATGTATGTCAATTAGGCACAACACTCAAAGGTATGCCATTTAATGTTATAATATAATTCAGTTCATTTGTTTACTTCGATTACATTTTTTTATATTACTTGATTTTATTAATACTGAAAGAACAACATAATAATAATAATGGTATGTTTAACGCTCCGGTTAGATTAAAGATAACATTCAGAGCAGGTAAGATAATAAAATTTAAGGTTATTTATTCTAAATACCATAGTCCAAAAACATACATTTTCAGGAGAAACGAAAAATTATCTGGGTTGGGAGTTCCTGACACTTTAAGTATGAAATTCATCATGCCATTTCTTGAGGTAATTTAGAAACTTTTGGAAAACTGAAGTACAATTTTCTAAATTGCATTGCCTCGTAGAAATACGTGTGTAAATGTAGGTAACTCTGGACAATGGATTTTTTAAGAAAAAATACTCTCTTGTGGTTGAAGTGTGCCTCTCTTTTAATCTTCTTTTTTTATTATATCCCCTTTCTTCTCCTTTCTTTGCTTCAATGAGATTACTTCTTCACCTAAAGGTGACTCTATAACTAATAGGCCTACGACAATAATTCACCTGCTAAATTATTTTTCTCGCAGGTGGGTTTTGCCGCGTACATAAGAAGCAGTACTAACAATCTACTTACTGACTTACATAATTACTTACAGATGGCTTTTAAGGAACCCAAAGGTTAATTGCCGACTTCACATAAGCCCGCCATCGGTCCCTATCCTGTGCAAGTTTAATCCAGTCTCTATCATCATATCCCACCTCCCTCAAATCCATTTTAATATTATCCTCCCATCTACGTCCCGGCCCCCCCCAACAGTCTTTTTCCCTCCGGTCTTCCAACTAACACTGTATATGCATTTCTGGATTCGCCCTTTCGTGCTACATGCCCTGGCCATCTCAAACGTCTTAATTTAATGTTCCTAATTATGTCAGGTGAAGAATACAATGCATGCAGTTCTGCTTTGTGTAACTTTCTCCATTCTTCTGTAACTTCATCTCTCTTAGCCCCCAAATATTTTCCTAAGAACCTTATTCTCAAACACCCTTAACTTATGTTCCTCTCTCAAAGTGAGAATCCAAGTTTCAAAACACATACAACAACATGTAATATAACTGTTTTATAAATTCTAACTTTCAGATTTTTTGACAGACTAGATGACAAAAGCTTTTCAACCCAATAATAACATGCATTTCCCATATTTATTCTGTGTTTAATTTCTTCTCGAGTGGTATTTACATTTTTTACTGTTGCTCCCAGGTATTCGAATTTTTCCACTTTTTCAAAGGATAAATTTCCAATGTTTATATTCCCATTTCGTACAATATTCTCGTCACGAGACATAATCATATACTTTGCCTTTTCGGGATTTACTTCCAAACCTATTTCCTTACTTGCTTCAAGTAAAATTCCCGTATTTTTCCTAATCGTTTGTGGATTTTCTCCCAATATATTCACGTCATCCGCATAGACAAGCAGCTGATGTAACCCGTAATAATAATAATAATAATAATAATAATAATAATAATAATAATATTAATACTTACAAATTTCTTTTAAGGAACCCAAAGGCTCATTGCCGCCCAAGCATTAGCCCGCCATCGGTCCATATTCTGAACAAGATTAATCCAGTCTCTATCACCATATCCCACCGCCCTCAAATTCACTTTATGATTATCCTCCCATCTGCGTCTCCGCCTCCCCGAAGGTCTTTTTCCCTACTGCCCCCCAACTAACACTCTATTTGCATATCTGGGTTCGCCCTTATGTGCTACATGCCCTGCCCATCTCAAATGTCTGGATTTAATGTTCCTAATTATGTCTGGTGTAGAATATAATGCGTGCAGTTCTGTGTTGTGTAACTTTCTCCATTCTCCTTAAACTTCATCCCTCTTAGCCCCAAATATTTTCCTAAGAACCCTATTCTCAAACACTCTTAATCTCTGTTTCTCTCACAAAGTGAGAGTCCGAGTTTCACAAACATACACAACAACCGGTAATATAATTGTTTTATAAATTGTACCTTTGAGATTTTTTGTCAGCGGACTAGATGACAATAGATTCTCAACCGAATAATAACATATAATAATAATAATAATAATAATAATAATAATAATAATAAAATAATAATAATAATATAATAGCAATAATGATAATATAATAGCAATAATAATAATAATCTCACTCGCCTATATAATATGTCAGAGAAAGAACAATACTGTTTCACATTTCTGGACATTTAAAAAGTGGACATTTAGTTGCATGGACATTTATATAAGTGGACATTCCATTTGTGGACATTTAATTTTTATGATCATTTATATAAGTGGACAATTTGCTAGTAGACTTTTCTGTTTGAGGACGTATTGAAATGGACATTTTAACCTTCAACCAATAGTTACATAATATAAGTATCGTTACCTAACTATGCCTTCCTCCAAAACATGACGGCCTTTCTTTCTGGAATTGGTAAACCCTCATGAACTCCCACCTTCTCATCAACTCTTAGCCATGTGGCGAAATACAATATGAAAATGACTTCAAGAATTTGCAACTGAGCTAATTGTTTATCCTTTGTTCGTTCTTGCATATAAGTGGTGAAGAGTGTGAAGAAAGGCCGTCATGTTTTGGAGCAAAGAATATGTGCGTAATGAACGTCTTTACAACATTTTTATTTGTAAAATGTAAAGTAAACATTATGTAATCGAAGTGGATAAAATATATTACAAGCGTAAACAAAAAAAACTTTTAAACAACTGGGTAAGGTGTAACGTGCCTTTGTCAAGGATAGTAGCAATAAATAAAGTGAAAGTTTATTTTAGACAATGGTATGTTGTAACACTGAAGAGTAGAGGCAACATCATAAAATTGCAACCTCATTCAAGAAATTAAATTACAACATCGTATAAAGAACAAATAACACTCTACAAAAACATCTCAACACACACACAACACAAACAAACACAACCACACAAACGTATACAAACTCAAATGTAACATCTGCAACAAGTTCTACATAGGACAGACAGGCAGATCATTTCAATCACGTTACAAAAAACACGTCACAGCCATAACAAAATTACAAAACACCTCCACATATTCAGAACACATCACAAATGCTAACCACATCAACACAGACATGGAAATACTACACATCCAACCAAAAAGCCAGAAACTAAACACACTAGAACAATATGAAATATACAGACACATGAAAACACACCCCAACGAAATTTTCAACACTAAACGCAATTTCAGAAAATACACTCTCTTTGACTCTACACTATACTACACGAACACACCCTCATAGGAAACAAGACAACAGACGCCAAGACCAACAACAACCAGTTCTGAGGATGACCCATAAATAGGTGAAAACATGTAAACAAGGTACGTTAGAATTTGACACAAGAAAGTCTTATCATACATATTCCGAAGAGATACAGCGTTTTTTTATTTTATTGGGTTATTTTACGACCTCTATCAACATCTCAGGTTATTTAGGGTCTGAATGAAATAAAGGTGATAATGTCGGTGAAATGAGTCCTGGGTCCAGCACCGAAAGTTAACCAGCATTTGCTCGTATTGGGTTGAGGGAAAAATACGGAAGAAACCTCAACCAGGTAACTTGCCCCGACCGGGAATCGAACACGGGCCACCTGTTTTCGCGGCCAGACGCGCTGACTGTTACTCCACAGGTGTGGACGACACAGTGATAAAAGTTGTGTAATCAAGATGTATAACTAATTAGTATTTAATAAAATTAGCGACGTAGTTTAAGCTTTAATTCACACTAAACTAATTCCCTACTATTGACCCTGAATTTTATTAATACAATATGTTTATATAGTCGCAGTACGAGAATATATTCGGAAATTAAAAGTGTAATTAATACACACACTTAACCAGAGTTGAAAGACACCACGTATCTATCACATAATTACTTCTCACCATTAACAGAATGAGTGCTGTTTGGACTCCACTTATATTCAGATCAAATCTTTGCCTAGAGACAGAAGACAGAAAGAGAGGAAATTGACCTGTTGTTCTTTCATTATGCCATCTCCAATGTTGCGTCTCCTTTTCGTCTGTGGTGAAATTGGATTTCGAGCCAAGGATCTTTCATTCTATGTTGTACGTATTCCAGTTTTCCCTTAGGCATTCACACGAGAGAAAATAATAAAAAAAAACTTCGCGTTTGACAAATCACTGCTCTTCTCCTAGCAGAGTCCATCTACTTAGCTATATTGGTTTTGTGTGTGTGTGTCTTACAGAACCGATAGCTTTTATCCCTGTAATTTCGTGAAAGTCAGTTTATATTTTCCTGACTCTTGATATTAAAAGTCACAGTCTTGAGAGGAAAAGAGGCTTCAGAGTCACTTCTTGTTTTCTTTATATTCTTAGGCTTTTAGCTTGAGATCATCGGATTAAAAAATTCCGTTTCTTCTCGACTTTTTTTCTTCTGTCTTTCTTGTATAACATTTTGCCAGAATATTCATTATTTAACAGTATGTTACAAGACATGAAAGAAAGAATCAATAACACCGATTTTAGAGTTATGAAAAGTTTCAAACTTCAGTTTATTCCATATCCAACTCCAGGAGACGGAAATTCAGGACACATATCACTTACAAATGCCTTTTATGGAACATGCATGTTCGTCGTAGCCGCCCTCACATATCGGTCCCTATCCTGTGCAAGTTTAATCCAGTCCCTACTATCATATCCCACCTTCATCAAATCTATTTTAATATTATCCTCCCATCTACGTCTTGGCCTCTTCAATGAACGTTTTCCCTCCGGTCTCCCAACTAACACTCTATATGCATTTCTAGATTCACCCATACGTGCTACATACCGTGCCCACCTCAAACGTCTGGACTTAATGTGCCCTATTAATTCAGGACATATTCATTAAAAGTAAATGTACACTCAAAAGACTTTAGAATTAGTTTTACTATCTATGTATTAATATTTGGTTGAACGTTAAAATATACTTTATTTATTTATTTATTTATTTATTTATTTATTCATTAATTCATTTAATTATTTATTTATTAACTAGGTAGCTAGCGAGAACAAATTAAAATTATGAAACAAAAATATTTTAGCCATTATCGTAAGAACCAAGCTCGTTTACGATGTGGTATTAGCCAATAATATAGGTTAACATAAAATTTACAAAAACAGTTTACTAAATACAGTAAGTAACTTAATTCAAATTAATAAATAACATAGGAGCTAAAAAAAAAGGAAAAGAATAAGAGATGTAACAGATGACATAACAGTCTTACATATTTAAAAATACGAGGATTGATATACATGTTACGAGATTCGCTATAATTAGAATTTGTTTTAGAATTGCTTATTGTTTCACACAAAAATTTATTGTAATAATGTAAATGTTTTGTCAATAAAGTGAAATTTAACTCGTGCTAGTCTATTATATTTGTGTCCCCCAAATCCTTAGTCATACTATAAGCCAATTGGCTTGCCATCAGCTTCTAATGGTTGCATGTTGAGTTCCTGCAGTATATCCTCGTTCCTATTGTGGTCCAGAAGTGTGTATCCTGCAGTTCGTCGCAGATATTTCATTTCAACTGCTCTTAATCTGCTGATTATAACCCAAATATATGTTTCATAACCCAAATTTCGGTTCCATAGAGGAGAGTTGGTAGTGCAAGGGTTTTATATAGCTTTATTCTGGAATGTTTCTGTAGTAAACTTGGTTTTAGGGTATGGTTTAGCAGTCATAATATTTGTAAAAATTAGTTAATTTTTCTGCTTACATCATTCTCTCCTTCGTATGATATATTACATCCTAAGTATGAAAAGGAATTTATCTGTTCTAAAATCATATTTTCAACAACAATTTTGCTTCGGATTGGGTTTGTACCTTCAAATGCCATTATTTTGTTTTTTTTTTCTGGTAAAATCTTAATGCCATTTTCATCTATGATTTTATTTAGTTTAAATATACCCATCTCTAAATTGTCTTCGGAGTTTGCAACTAATACTTGGTCGTCCGCGAAAAGAACTGTTTTTAGTCTAATGGAACTTGAAATATGAATTCCTAATTTATACATTTGAAGATTCCGCTGCAAGAATGATGGATGTCGTTTGGAATACATTTTGCAGAAGAAGCAATGGAAAATTTGAAATGCTTAGCGCTCAGATCTTAACTGTGATTTTCCGATCATTACTGGACAATGACTATCAGTGTTAATGCCATATAACTCTCTAAGTAATTTCTACGTGGTACACTCACTAAGTTCAGAGACTGAGGGCATACTGGCGGTGTGGTGCACTAGAACGGATAGGTGGCGCCGTGATATGGTGCCTTGTCAGTTAGTCTCTCCTCCCAGCATCATACAGAAACGTGCATATAGTGTAAGCAGAACTACGGTCATTGTTGTGACGGTGATTTGAATGCGCTCGTCGGAACTAGAGTATGTTGCAGTTTGAGCAACGGGCAAACGTCACGTTCTGTCAGAAATTAGGCGAAACTGCTATGACCGATCATAACTGGAGACGAAACATGGTGTTTCCTTTACGATCCGCAACTGACGCGACAATCCGCCACCTGTATAACGCCATTATTTCCACGACAGAAAAATCCGGAACAAGACAGGTCAAAAGGCAAGGTGATGCTTTAACAGTTTTTATTTATTCAAATGGAATTGTTCACATAGAATTCATCCCACAAGGTACAACTGTAGACAAGATCCTCTACAAAGAGATTCTTGGCCGTTTACGCAATTCAATTCGTCGTAAGCATCCTGAGCTTTGGCATAGGAATAATTGGCTGTTGCTACACTACAACGCCCTTGCACATCGCTCCATCCTTGTCTCAAGAGGAACTTGCAAGGCAACAGGTCGCTGTTTCGCCACACCCTCCGTACACACCTGATCTCGCACCATGCGATTTTTTTCTCTTTCCGCTCAAGAAATCAATCCTACGTGGGCGTAATTTTTATGCGGCCGAAAAGGTCATGACTGCTACAAGAGAAGCCATATGGCATCTTCCTGCCAACATCTTTCATCAGTGCATCCAGCAGCTACACCAACGATGGCAGAAGTGCATAGCGGCCAACGGCGACTATATTGAGGGAGGATGTCGATCTGATTAAGTGTACGCCGTATCAAGCGGCATCTTCTTAGACATCAAGATTCTTGTGGGTGCCTACCCTTCAGGCGTCAGTGTCAGAACTTAATGACTGCCCCACGTATATCTCTTAAGCTATGCATTGACATTCTTGGTTCATTTTCGACAAGAAAGTGACATCCATGATTCTTGCATTTATTTGCATGTGAAAAATATTTTTGTAGCTATTACTGAAGAATAGTTCAAACAATCTTAGCCACAATCCTGAATATTATTGGCAACATAAAAGAGGAGTATATCGGTTCCTAAAGACGTATAACGTACAATGAAAAATTTGTGTTAGTTTCACAGTGTCTCATTTTTATTGCAACCGAAGAATACAAAATTCACAATAAAAATTAACGCTAGTTACACCCATAAAAGAGGTGTTTTCTTCTCCGTCCGCGCTAAAGTCTTATTAAAATATACAATTTATTGTTGTCATTTTCCAACTCCCTACGCGCTACGACATCCACAGATTCTGAATTCGGCCACGCTTCGACGCGTACCGAGCAAATACCAATATCTCTGAGCGATCTGCCATCACTTGACACACACTTCCTTACGAAAGCGACGCCATTGAAAAGAATGGCACAAGCCTGTAATGGAAGCAAAATTCCGTAGCTCTGGTAGAATTAGGTTCAGATAAAGGGTTAGTAGTTTAGTAGGTGGATAGATGGGAGGTGGAATCCCTCTCCATGGACTGCAACCTTGACGTGTAGAGAGGGCTTGCGCGTCTCTTTTAACGAAGAGGCCAGACAAATGGCAGTCCGTTAAAAATTCAAGCTCAGAACTTAGAAGTAGCAACAACATTAAACATCCCTGTACGCTAATTTGAATAAGAATGCGACTAAAATGAATTCCAAGGGCCAAAAAATGTGAAAAAGAATTACAACATGAGAATACTGCTGAGGACCATCAGTATAATATGTAAAAATTATTCTTGAAATGCAGTAAAATAAATAAGCTTGGCTCTTGATGTACCGTATGTATATGCAAAATTCACTTGGTAATCTTCAAAATCATTATAATCAAAATTCCGAGGGCGATATTTAATCTTGGAACATCAAAATATTATTCGGTTTTGTAAGAATTACGCGAAATTTAAAGTTTAAATGAAATTTATTATATTTACAATGTAAAAATACCATTTATCATTAATTTTGCGGAACTTTAAAATCATTTCCATAGAAACGTGTGTATTGTTATGAGTACATTATTGCTTTCGCTGTTTACGTCATTGACTTTAAGTTACCTACTACAGTTATGAAAGAAATATAAAAAATAATATGGTGTTACTTTAATTACGGATGGATTAATATCGGGAATAAGATATAATAAGTACTCTAATTTCTAAGGGTAGTACTCTTTCTAGTATTTAGTTTGGTTAAACGAGCGTTTAGTGACTGCTTTTCCTATTGCAGATATAATATGCATCTTCAGCCGTCTTACAACTCGTACCAACATAACTTAAAAGACATTACGAACGCTTCACGCTAGTTTGCAGGGTGCAAATTCGGCCATTTTCATACCCCAGGAAAGTGTGTAGGGGTAAGAAAATGGAGTGTTATGACAGGTAAGGTTAGTTTAGACTTTTATTATGTGTTATGAACTTATCTGTGACAGATTATGTTACGGTACTTTAGGGTTTTGTTACGCCTTGTATAGGCAAATCTGTGACAGGTTAGGGTAGTTTAGGGTTTTAGTTATAGGGTAGGTTAGATTAGGCGTTTATTATGCTTTACATATACCAAACTGTGACAGGTTAGTTTAGGATAGTGTAGGATTTTGTTATGCCTTGTATCGACGAATCTGTGACAAGTTAGGTTAGGTTAGTACAGGATTTTAGTGATAGGTTAGGTTAGGTCAGTTTAAGCTTTTATTATCGTCAAGATGAAGGTGTAACCGATTGAGTTTGGCGCTCTTGAACAGGTAGTGATTTTTTGTTTTCTATGTTGGCAGTTTAAGCCAGTTGGTGTCTATTCCAAATTCGGCGGAAGTTACTCAAGGCTTGTTTCACCTTTAGTTTAACTTCAGATATATTAAGAATAACGAAGTTGAAGATTTGATGAAATATTAAAGTAAATGCGACGTTTCTATTTATTCGAGGATGATGTATCACAAAATTTTTTGTAGGAATCGAGGAAAACTTGGAAAATTATGATTTCATGTAGTCAATTTGCAGAATGTACTTTGGAATAGGCGTATTATTTTTGCACAATTCGTTAATTTTTTTTTCAATTTAATATTACTCGATAGATTTTGAAGTTCTCTACCGACATTCACATTGTTTGTACTTAATTTTTCACTATGCATAGTGTGAAAACATTATTATTTAATAGTACAAAAAATATATTTCGAAATTGCAACGAAAATACACGATTCCCCCATGGCCTCCATGATGGATCTTGATAACGCAGAATTCCTGCAGGGAAATATTATACGTACTTCGGTACATTGCAATAGTATCGCCAAGTGTATTAAAAAACGGATTTAGCTTCTCATGCGATGCTAAAGAGCATATAGTATCCCCCTCCGCCAAAAAAATCAGTCACATTCTACCAAAATTGGATCCACCTATTTTGGGGTTTAGTGACACAGTCATCGCCACAACCTGTATATAGTTCAATTAAGCACATCACTCGAAGGTATGCCATTTAATGTTATAATACAATTCAGTTCATTTGTTTAGTTTCATTACATTTATTTATACTACATGATTTTATTAATACTGAAAGAACAACATAATAATAATGGTATGTTTAACGCTCCGTTTACATTAAAGATAACATTCAGAGCAGGTAAGATAATATTCTAAATACCTTAGTCCAAAAGCATACATTTTCAGGAGAAACGTAATATTATCTGGGATGAGTGTTGCTGACACTTCAAGTATGAAATTCATCCTGCCATTTCTTGAGGTATTTTAGAAACTTAGGAAAACTGAAGTACAATTTTATAAATTGCATTGCCTCATAGAAATACGTGTGTAAATGTAGGTAACTGTGGACAATGGTTCTTTTAATAAATAATACTCTCTTTTGGCTGAAGTGTACCTCTCTTTTAATCCTATGTTTCTTTATTATATCCTTTTCCTTCTCATTTCTTTGCTTCTATGAGATTACTTCTTCACCTAAAGACGACTCTATAACTACTACACCTAGGACAATAATTCACGTGCTAAAATATTTTTTTCTCAGGTGGCTTTTGCCGCGTACATAAGAAGCAGTACTACCAATCTACTTACTTACTTACTTACTTACAAATGGCTTTTAAGAAAACCGCAGGTTCATTGCCGCCTTCACATAAGCCCGCCATCGGTCCCTACCCTGTGCAAGATTAATCCAGTCTCTATCATCATATCACACCTCCCTCAAATCCATTTTAATATTATCCTCCCATCCACGTCTCGGCCTCCCCAACAGTCTTTTTCCCTCCGGTCTTCAAACTAACACTCTATATGCATTTCTGGAATCGCCCATACGTGATACATGCCCTGCCCATCTCAAACGTCTGAATTTAATGTTCTTAATAATTTTGTCAGGTGAAGAATACAATGCGTGCAGTTCTGCTTTGTGTAACTTTCTCCATTCTTCTGTACCTTCATCCCTCTTAGCCCCCAAATATTTTCCTAAGAACTTTATTCTCTAACACCCTTATCTTATGTTCCTCTCTCAAAGTAAGAATCCAAGTTTCACAACCACACACAATAACATGTAATATAACTGTTTTATGAATTCTAACATTCAGATATATTAACAGACTAGGTGACAAAAGCTTTTCAACCGAATAATAAAAGGCATTTCCCATATTTATTCTGTGTTTAATTCCTCCCGAGTAGCATTTATATTTTTTACTGTTGCTCCCAGATATTTTAATTTATCCACTTTTTCAAAGTATAAATTTCCAATGTTCATATTTCTATCTCGTACAATATTCTCGTCACGAGACATAATCATATACTTTGTCCTTTCGGGAATTAATTCCAAACATATTTCCTTATTTGCTTCATGTAAAATTCCAGTATTTTTCCTAATATTTTGTGGACTTTCTCCTAATATATTCACGTCATCCGCTTAGACAAGCAGCTGATATAAGCCGTAATAATAATAATAATATTAATAATAATAATAATAATGATAATAATAATAGTAATAATAATAATAATAATAATAATAATAATAATAATAATACTTACAAATGGCTTTTAAGGAACCCAAAGGTTCATTGCCGCCCTCGCATAAGCCCGCCATCGGTCCATATGCTGAACAAGATTAATCCAGTCTCTATCATCATATCCCACCTCCCTCAAATTCATTTAATGATTATCCTCCCATCTACGTCTCGGCCTCCCCGAAGGTCTTTTTCCCTACTGCCTCCCAACTAACACTCTATATGCATTTCTGGATTCACCCACACTTGCTACATGCCCTGCCCATCTCGAACGTCTGGATTTAATGTTCCTAATTATGTCAGGTGTAGAATATAATGCGTGCAGTTCTGTGTTGTGTAACTTTCTCCATTCTCCTTACACTTTAACCCTCTTAGCCCCCAAATATTTTCCTAAGGACCCTATTCTCAAACACTCTTAAATACTGTTCCTCTCTCAATGTGAGAGTCCGACTTTCACAACCATACACAACAACCGGTAATATAATTGTTTTATAAATTGTAACTTTTAGATTTTTTGTCAGCAGACTTGATCACAAAAGTTTCTCAACCGAATAATAACATAATAATAATAATAATAATAATAATAATAATAATAATAATAATAATAGTAATAATAATAGTAATAATAATAGCAATAACAATAATAATAATAATAATAATAATAATAATAATAATAATAATAATAATAATTCCAATAATAATAATAATAACAATAATAATCTCACTCGACTATGTAAAATGTCAGAAAAAGAACAATACTCTTTTACATTTGTGGACATTTAAACAAGTTGACATTTATTTTCATGGACATTTATATAAGTGGACATTCTATTTGTGGACATTTAATTTTTATGATCATTTATGTAAGTGGACAATTTGCTAGTGGACGTATTGGAATGGACATTTTAACCTTCAACCAATAGTTACGTAATATAAGTATCGTTACCTAACTATGTCTTGCTCCAAAACATGACGGCCTTCTTTCTGGAATTGGTAAACCCCCATGGACTCCCACCTTCTCCTCAACTCTTAGCCATGTGACAGAAATACAATATGAAATTGACTTCAAGAATTTTCAACTGGGCTAATTTTTTATTCTTTGTTCGTTCTTGCAGTTAAGTGGTGAAGAGTGTGAGGAGAGGCCGTCATGTTTTGGAGCAAAGAATATGTGCGTAATGAACGTCTTTAAAACATTTTTATTAGATATGTAAAGTCCACATTACGTAATCGTAATGGATAAAATATATTACATGCGTAAACAAAAAAACTTATAAACAACTGGGTAAGGTGTAACGTGCCATTCTCAAGGATGGTAGCAATAAATAAAGTGAAAGTTTATTTTAGACAATGGTATGTTGTAACACTGAAGAGTAGAGGCAACTGCAACTACAGTATTTAGTATTTAATAAAATTATTGATGCAGTTTACGTTTTAATTTACACTAAACTAATTCCCTATTACTGAGCCTGAATTTTATTATTACTTTATGTTTGTATAGTCGCAGTACGAGAATATATTCGGAAATTAAAAGTGTCATTAATACACTCACTTGACTAGAGTTGAAAGACACCACGTTTCTATCAAATAATTACTTCTCATCATTTACAGAATGAGTGCTGTTTGAACTCCACTTACATTATCCTAGAAGAGTCCATCTACTTAGTTGTATTGGTTTCGTGTGTGTGTCTTACAGAACCGATAGCTTTTATCCCTGTAATTTCGTGCAAAGTCAGTTTATATTTTCCTGACTCTAGATATTAATAGTCAGAGTCTTGTGAGGAAAAAAGGATTCAGAGTCACTTCTTGTTTTCTTTATATTTTAGGCTTTTGAGCTTGAGATCATTGGATTAAAGAAATTAAGTTTCTTCTCAACTATTTTTCTTCTGTCTTTCTTGTATAACATTTTCCCTGAATATTCATTATTTAACAGTATATTACAGGATATGAAATAAAGAATCAATAACACCGATTATAGAGTTATGAAAATTTTTAAACTTCAGTTTATTCCATATCCAACTCCAGGAGACGGAAATTCAGGACACATTTCACTTACAAATGGCTTTTACGGAACATGGATGTTCGTCGTAGCCGTCCTCACATATCGGTCCCTATCCTGTGCAAGTTTAATCTAGTCCCTAGTATCATATCCCACCTTCATCAAATCTATTTTAATATTATCCTCCCTTCTACGCCCTGGCCTCTTCAAAGGACGTTTTCCCTCCGGTCTCCCAACTAACACTCTATATGCATTTCTAGATTCACCCATACGTGCTACATACCATGCCGACTTCAAACGTCAGGATTTAATGATCCCTATTAATTCAGGACATGTTTATTAAAAGTAAATGTACACTCAAAAAGCTTCAGAATTAGTCTTACTATCTATGTATTAATATTTGGCTGAACGATAAAATATACTTTATTTATTTATTTACTTATTTATGTATTTATTTAATTATTGATTCATTCATTCATTTAATTTTTTATTTATTTAACTAGGTGGCTAGCGAGTACAAATTAAAATTATGAAACAAAAATATTTTAGCCACTATCGTAAGAACCAGGCTCGTTTACGATGTGGTCTTAGGCAATAATATAGGTTGACATAAAATTTACAAAAACAGTTTACTAAATACAGCAAGTAACTTAATTCAAATTAATAAATAGCATAAGAGCAAAAAAAAAAAAAAAAAAAGGAAGAGAATAAGAGACGTAACAGATGACATAACAGTCATACATATTTAAAAATACGAGAATTGATATACATGTCACTAGATTAACTATATTTAGAATTTGTTTTAGATTTGATTATTGTTTTACACAAAAAATTTATTGTAATAATGTAAATCTTGTGTCAATAAAGTGAAATTTACCACGTACTAGTCGATTATATTTTTTCCTCCAATCCCTTAGTCATATTATAAGCCAATTGGCTTGCCGTCAGTACAACTCATTCTGCATACGGCTTTTCCATGGTTCCCTTTAGGTGTTAAGACAAATGGGACACTCAGGAAAGAAGTGGTGGAAGTCCACAACAACAGTTATTGGGATATTCAAAGTTTTAGAAAAAATCAAATACAAAAATCAACACAAATTTTCAACCAACGTAAATTTATTTATAAACACAAAATACCCTTTTAACTATACCGTAGGAATATAATACCTGACACAAAATTTATGGCTAAAATTAATTAATAATGAGCAAAATGCAGTGACCGAAATATGTACAATTTTGAGCGAAAAACGTGACCCAAAAGACAGAGACACCAATGTATCTGTGACCCATATGTACATTTACCGAAAAACAATGACAAAATTCGCTGAGGATCCTTTCAATTTGTGACAAAGTGAAATGACCGGCGCACTTGACCATCCCAGATTCTGAGAAAGCATTAGTACAAATGTATAAAGTTGAGGCACTCCGAACTAATGTTTTTTACATACAAAGGGTTGCAATACCCAGTTTTATGTTTATTTTTAAAAGCACCATTCTCTTAAGCCAGCTTTAGAAATTGTAGTATTTTCCATAGCTGTGAACAGAACATAACTACGTCAGTTCAGGGCCCTCCCTCTTTACCAGCATCGTGTATAGTGAGAACAAAAGGCGCCCTCCTGGCCGTGTTGTGGGACAGGGACGTTAAGAATTATCTTCGAGTATATATGAAAGAAAATTCAATACTTCACTCTCAAAAATAAAACCAAAATAATAAAAAATTTAAAACCCAACAATTGCGTAGATACGTACAAAAATCTCACATTCTTTACATAATATGTAAAATAGGTAATACAAGCATAATCGGCATAATTCATTTTGTCACTCGTTATTACTGTAGATTACTGGAAACTTCTCGTACCCGTTTGAATGTCTGTGATTACACGATGTAATCACGACACCCGCTTTGAGCACCGCTGTCTTACATCCTGTATATTTATGACTAGACTTCGTTGAATTGCCACACGCGGCATGCAATCAGGTTGGCGATGTACGGTAGTTTAGAGGCTGTGAGCGACCGCCCGATCTCGTAGTTTAAGCAGTACATGTTAAGAGTTTTGACCGGTCCAAATAGATAGAGTAGCTACAGCTAATCTATACCTATATAAGCACTTGTTTTTGCATTACTGTGGTTGGAATAGTCAAAGCTTAACATTTGTTCAGTGCAGACAAGAATTCAATCAAACATACTACAATGAGAGCGTTGCTGTTCCAAATAATTGCCCCTGGAATACCCTTACCCTCGCAGCCAATCTTGACCCGTTGGGGAACGTGATGGGATGCTATTAATTATTATGCAGAACATTACGGCAAAATAATGGAGGTAATTGATACATTGGATAGCACAGACTGTTCCTCTGTTGCAGCTGTAAAATCATTGCCTTCTGAACAGCTATTGGAAGATATTCTGTTCATTGATTCTAATTTTAAAATCGGGTCCAAAAGCATCATCCTGTTAGAATCGTCTAAACTACAACTCTCAGAAGCCCTTAATATAGTGGATAAAGTATCACAAACCGTTATCCAAAATAACAATTTCAGAAAAAGTGAAATGTAAGTTGAGAAACATTATTGCTAAAAATTCTGCCTATTTACAACCTCGTATTATAAATGATGTAATATCAGGTCACGACAAGACGTCTGAAATTGGTGTACAAAAAGTAGTCACTTTCCGCTCTTGAAATATGCACCTATTACATCGTGTAACGTTGAACGTACATTTCCCAATATAAAAACTGTTTGAGTGACCATTGGAGGTGGTTCACTTTGCAGTCGCTCAAAATGTACGTAACTCTTCACTGCAATGCACATATTGAAGGATGATGTGAGTATATCACATTAAATTTTAAGAGGTAATATATCTCACTACAAAATAATTGTGTATTTACATGTTCACACATTTCCTACTTCAATGATCATTCATTATATTTCTTGAATGCAGAATACAGGTTTTATTGTAACCGCAGTATACTGCTCAGTGTTTACATCAGAGGCATATTCCATCCGTTGCACGTCCCCTGCTCACAAAATCTATACTGCGTACGTAGTAAACCTTACGATTCTCGTGGCAATTCCACGAAATCTATCTATGACAGTAAATTACACACATTAATAGACGTATTTAAACTAGAAAATTTGTAAATGAATTCAGATCTAGGCTACTATCTTACTTTTTGAAGTTACAAGAAATAGTTCTCTTTTGAAGAAGTTTATACATTTATTTCATCACCATATACCAAGCACGAAATTAGGCCATTGTTGGCCTGTTTCGGCTCCGCCTATACAGGTTCCAATAGACGTTTCTGTGGAAATCCAGGTCGTCGTCGTCCTTGAGGGTGGTATTTTAGCATTTCTTGGAGTGTCCAGCCAGCTTCCATACGAGAAATGTGTTCAAGCCATCTATTTCTGTCTTATGTAATTATTTCTTCTAATGGTTGCATGTTGAGATCCTGCAGTATATCCTCGTTCCTCTTGTGGTCCAAAAGTGCGTATCCTGCAGTTCGTCGCAGATATTTCATTTCAGCTGCTCTTAATCTGCTGATTATAACCCAAATATATGTTTCATAACCAAACTTTCGCTTCCATAGGGGAGAGTTGGTAGTGCAATGGTTTTATATAGTTTTATTCTGGAATGTTTCTGTACTAAACTTGGTTTTAGGGTATGGTTTAGCAGTCCTAATATTTGTAAAAATTTGTTAATTTTTCTGCTTACATCATTCTCTGCTTCGTATGATATATTACATCCTAAGTATGAAAAGGAATTTATCTGTTCTAAAATCACATTTTCAACAACAATTTAGCTTCGGATTGGGTTTGTACCTTCAAATGCCATTATTTTGTTTGTTTGTTTTTTTTTTTTTGGTAAAATCTTCATGCTATGTTCTTCTATGATTTATTTTGTTTAAATATACCCATCTCTAAATTGTCTTCGGAGTTTGCAATTAATACTTGGTCGTCTGCGAAAAGAATTGTGTTTAGTCCATTGGAACTTGAAATTTGAATTCCTAATTTATACATTCGAAGAGTCCACTGCAAGAATGATGGATGTCGTTTGGAATACATTTTGCAGAACAAGCAATTGAAAGTTTGAAATGCTTAGCGCTCAAAGCTTAACTGTGATTTTCCGATCATTACTGGACAATGACTATCAGTGTTATTGCCAGATAACTCTCTATGTACATTCTATATGTCTTAAGCTATGCATTGACAGTCTTGGTTCATTGTCGACAAGAAAGTGACATCCATGATTCTTGTATTTATTTGGATGTGAAAAATATTTTTGTAGCTATTTCTGAAGGATAGTTCAAACAATCTTAGCCACAATCCTGAATATTATTGGCAACATAATAGAGGAGTAAATCGGTTTCTAAAGACGTAAAACGTACAATGAAAAATTTGTGTTAGTTTCACAGTGTCTCATTTTTATTGCAAGCGAAGCATACAAAATACACATTAAAAATTAACGCAAGTTACACCCATAAATGAGGTGTTTTCTTCTCCGTCCGCGCCGAAGTCTTATTAACAGATACAATTTACCGTTGTCATATTCCACCTCCCTACGCGCTACGACATCCATAGATTCTGAATTCGGCCACGCTTCGAAGCGTACCGAGCAAATACCAATATCTCTGAGCGATCTGCCATCACTTGACACACACTTCCTTACGAAAGCGACACCATTGAAAAGAATGGCACAAGCCTGTAATGGAAGCAAAATTCCGTAGCTCTGGTAGGATTAGGTTCAGATAAAGGGTAGGTAGGTTAGTTAGTGGATAGATGGGAGGTGGAATCCCTCTCCATGGACTGCAACCTTGACGTGGTGAGAGGGCTTGCGCGCCTCTTTTAACGAAGAGGCCAGACTAATGGCAGTCCGATAAAAATTCAAGTTCAGAACTTAGAATTAGCAACAACATTAAACATCCCTGTACGCTAATTTGAATAAGAATGCGACTAAAATGAATTCCAAGGGCCAAAAAATGTGACATAATTACAACATGAGAATACTGCTGAGGACGATGAGTATAAAATATAAAAATTATTCTTGAAATGCAGTAAAATAAATAAGCTTGGCTCTTGATGTACCGTATATATACGCAAAATTCACTTGGTAATCTTCACAATCATTATAATCAAAATTCCGAGGGCTATATTTAGTCTTGAAACATCAAAATATTATTCGATTTTGTAAGAAATACGCGAAATTTAAAGTTTAAATGAAATTTTTTATATTTACAATGTAAAAATAATATTTCTCATTAATTTTGCGAAACTTTAAGATCATTTCCATAGAAACGTGTGTATTGTTATGAGTACATTATTGCTTTCGCTGTTTACGTCATTGACTTTAAGTTATCTACTGCAGTTATGAAAGAAATATAAAAAAATAATATGGTGTTACTTTAATTACGGATGGATTAATATCAGGAATAAGATATAATAAGTACTCTAATTTCTATGGGTAGTATCCTTTCTAGTATTTAGTTTGGTTAAATCAGCGTTTAGTGACTGCTTTTAGTATTGCAGATATAATATGCATCTTCAGCCGTCTTACATGTCGTACCGAAATAACTTACGAGACATTACGAACGCTTCACGCTAGTTTGCAATGTTCCAGCGGGGTGCAAATTCGGCCATTTTCATAACTCAGGGAAGTGTGTAGGAGTAAGAAAATGGAGTGTTATGACAGGTTAGGATAGTTTAGACTTTTATTATGTGTTATGTACTTATCTGTGACAGGTTAGGTTACGGTAGTTTAGGGTTTTATTATGCCTTGTATAGGCAAATATGTGACAGGTTAGGTTAGTTTAGGGTTTTAGTTACAGGGTAGGTTAGATTAGGCGTTTATTATGCTCTACATATACGAAACTGTGATAGGTTAGGTTAAGATAGTTTAGGCTTTTGTTATGCCTTGTATCGGCGAAACTGTGACAGCTTAGGTTACGTTAGTTTACGATTTTAGTGACAGGTTAGGTTAGGTTAGTTTAGGCTTTTATTATGTCTTACGTACTTATTTGTGACAGGTTAGGTTACGGTAGTTTAGGGTTTTGTTACGCCTTGTGTAGGCAGATCTGTGACAGGTTAGGTTAGTTTAGGGTTTTAGTTGCAGGGTAGGTTAGATTAGGCGTTTATTATGCTTTACATATACGAAACTGTGACAGGTTAGTTTAGGATAGTTTAGGCTCTTGTTATGCCTTGTATCGGCGAATCTGTGACAAGGTAGGTTAGGTTAGTATAGGATTTTATTGATAGGTTAGGTTAGGTTAGGTTAGGTTAGTTTAGACTTTTATTATCGTCAAGATGAGGGTGAAACCGATTGAGTGTGGCGCTCTTGAACAGGTAGTGATTTTTTGTTTTCTATGTTGGCAGTTCAAGTCAGTTGGTGTCTATTCCAAATTCGGCGGAAGTCACTCAACGCTCGTTTCAACATTAGTTTAACTCCAGATATATTAAGAATAATGAAGTTGAAGATTTGATGAAATATTAAAGTAAATGCGACGTTTCTATTTATTCGAGGAAGACGTATCACGAAATTTGTTGTAGGAATCAAGGAAAACTAGGAAAATTATGATTTAATATAGTCAATTTGCAGAATGTAATATGGAATAGGCGTATTATTTTTGCAAAATTCGTTTATTTGTTTTTTTCAATTCAATATTACTCAATAGATTTTGAAGTTCTCTACCGACATTCACGTTGTTTGTACTTAATTTATCATTATGCATAGTGTGAAAATATTATTATTTAATAGTACAAAAAATCTAATTCGAAATTGCAACGAAAATACACGATTCCCCCATGGACTCCATGATGGATCATGATAACGCAGAATTCCTCCACGGAAATATCATACGTACTTCGGTAAATTTCAATAGTATCGCCTAGTGGTTTAAAGAACGGATTTAGCTTCTCAACCGATGTTAAAGAGCATATAGTATCCCCCCCCCGCCAAAAAAATCAGTCACATTCTAACAAAATTGGATCCACCTATTTTGGGTTTAGTGACACAGTCATCGCCACACCCTGTATGTATGTCAATTAGGCACAACACTCGAAGGTATGTCATTTAATGTTATAATACAATTCAGTTCATTTGTTTACTTTGATTACATTTATTTATATTACTTGATTTTATTAATACTGAAAGAATAACATAATAATAATGGTATGGTTAACGCTCCGTTTACAATAAAGATAACATTCAGAGCAGGTAAGATAATACAATTGAAGGTTTTTTTATTCCAAATACCTAGTCCAAAAGCATACATTTTCAGGAGAAACGAAAAATTATCTGGGATGGGTGTTGCTGACACTTCAAGTATTAAATTTATCATGCCATTTCTTGAGGTATTTTAGAAACTTTGGAAAACTGAAGTACAATTTTATAAATTGCATTGCCTCGTAGAAATACGTGTGTAAATGTAGGTAACTGTGGACAAAGGATCTTTTAAGAAAAATACCCTCTTGTGGCTGAAGTGTGCCTCTCTTTTAATCTTCTTTTTCTTTATTAAATTTTTTTTTCTCCTTTCTTTGCTTCAATGAGATTACTTCTTCACCTAAAGTTGACTCTATAACTAATAGGCCTACGCCAATAATTCACGTGTTAAACTATTTTTCTCTCAGCTGGCTTTTGCCGCGTACATAAGAAGCAGTACTACCAATCAACTTACTTACTTACAAATGGCTTTTAAGGAACCCGCAGGTTCATTGCCGCCTTCACATAAGCCCGCCATCGGTCCCTATCCTGTGCAAGATTAATCCAGTCTCTATCATCATATTCCACCTCCCTCAAATCCATTTTAATATTTTCCTCCCATCTACGTCTCGGCCTCCCCAACAGTCTTTTTCCCTCCGGTCTTCCAACTAACACTCTATATGCATTCCTGAATTCGCCCATACATGCTACATGCCCTGCCCATCTCAAACGTCTGAACTTAATGTTCCTAATTATGTCAGGTGAAGAATACAATGCGTGCAGTTCTGCTTTGTGTAACTTTCTCCATTCTTCTGTAACTTCATCCCTCTTAGCCCCCAAATATTTACCTAAGAACCTTATTCTCAAACACCCTTAACTTATGTTCCTCTCTCAAAGTGAGAATTCAAGTTTCACAACCACACACAACACCATGTAATATAACTGTTTTATACATTCTAACTTTCAGATATTTTGACAGACTAGGTGACAAAAGCTTTTCAACCGAATAATAACAGGCATTTCCCATATTTATTTTGTGTTTAATTTCCTCCCGAGTAGCATTTATATTTTTTACTGATGCTCCCAGGTATTTGAATTTTTCCACTTTTTCAAAGGATAAATTTTCAATGTTTATATTTCCATTTCGTACAATATTCTCGTCACGAGACATAATCATATACTTTGTCTTTTCGGGATTTACTTCCAAACCTATTTCCTTACTTGCTTCAAGTAAAATTCCCGTATTTTACCTAATCGTTTGTGGATTTTCTCCTAATATATTCACGTCATCCGCATAGACAAGCAGCAGATGTAACCCGTAATAATAATAATAATAATAATAATAATAATAATAATAATAATAATAATAATAAAAATAATACTTACAAATGGCTTTTAAGGAACCCAAAGGTTCATTGCCGCCCTCGCATAAGCCCGTCATCGGTCCATATCCTGAACAAGATTAATCCAGGCTCTATCATCAAATCCCACCACCCTCAAATTCATTTTATGATTATCCACCCCTCTACCTCTCGGCCTCCCCGAAGGACATTTTCCCTATTGTCTCCCAACTAACACTCCATATGCATTTCTGGATTCGTTCATACGTGCTACATGGTTACACTAAACTAATTCCCTATTCCCTATTGGCCATCTCAAACGTCTGGATTTAATGTTCCTAATTATGTCAGGTGTAGAATATAATGCGTGCAGTTCTGTGTTGTGTAACTTTCTCCATTCTCCTTAAACTTCACCCCTCTTAGCCCGAAATATTTTCCTAAGAACCCTATTCTCAAACACTCTTAATCACTGTTCCTCTCTCAAAGTGAGAGTCCGAGTCTCACAACCATGCACAACAACCGGTAATATAATTGAATTATAAATTGTAACTTTCAGATTTTTTGTCAGCAGACTAGATGACAAAAGTTTCTCAACCGAATAATAATAATAATAATAATAGTAATAATAATAATAATAATAATAATAACAATAATAATAATAATAATAATATTAATAATAATAATAATAATCTCACTCGACTATATAATATGTTAGGGAAAGAACAATAATGTTTTACATTTCTGGACATTTAAACAAGTGGACATTTAATTTCATGGACATTTATATAAGTGGACATTCTATTTGTGGACATTTAATTTTTATGATCATTTATGTAAGTGGACAATTTGCTAGTGGACATTTCTGTAGAGGACGTATTGAAATGGACATTTTAACCTTCAACCAATAGTTACGTAATATAAGTATATTTACCTAACTATGCCTTGCTCCAAATCATGACGGCTTTTCTTTCTGGAATTGGTCAACCCTCATGAACTCCCACCTTCTCCTCAACTCTTAGCCATGTGGCGGAAATACAATATGAAAATGACTTCTAGAATTTGCAACTGAGCTAATTGTTTATCCTTTGTTCGTTCTTGCAGTTAAGTGGTGAAGAGTGTGAGGAAAGGCCGTCATGATTTGGAGCCAAGAATATGTGAGTAATGAACGTCTTTAAAACATTTTTATTAGTATGTAAAGTCCACATTACGTAATCGTAATGGATGAAATATATTACATGCGTAAACAAAAAAACTTATAAACAACTGGGTAAGGTGTAACGTGCCATTCTCAAGGATGGTAGCAATAAATAAAGTGAAAGTTTATTTTAGACAATGGTATGTTGTAACACTGAAGAGTAGAGGCAACTGCAACTACAGTATTTAGTATTTAATGAAATTAACGATGTAGTTTACGTTTTAATTTACACTAAACTAATTCCCTATTAATGACCCTGAATTTTATTATTACGTTATGTTTGTATAGTCGCAGTACAAGTATAAATTCGGAAATTAAAAGTGTCATTAATACACTCACTTGACTAGAGTTGAAAGACACCACATTTTTTATCAAATAATTACTTCTCACCATTTAAAGAATGAGTGCTGTTTGAACTCCACTTACATTCTGATCAAATCTTTGCCTACAGACAGAAGACAGAAAGGGAAGAAATTGACCTGTTGTTCTTCCATTATGCCATCTCCAATGTTGCGTCTCCTTTTCGTCTGTGGTGAAATTGGATTTCGAGCCAAGAATCCTTCATTCTATGTTGTAAGTATTCCAGTTGTCCCTTAGGCATTCACACGAGAGAAAATAATAAACAAAAACTTCGCCTTTGACAAATCACTACTCTTCTCCTAGCAGAGTCCATCTACTTACCTATACTGGTTTTGTGTGTGTGTCCTACAGAACCGATAGCTTTTATCCCTGTAATTTCGTGCAAAGTCAGTTTATATTATCCAGACTCTTGATATTAAAAGTCAGAGAATTGTGAGGAAAAGAGGATTCAGTGCCACTTCTTGTTTTCTTTATATTCTTAGGCTTTTAGCTTGAGATCATTGGATTAAAGAAATTAAGTTTCTTCTCAACTATTTTTCTTCTGTCTTTCTTGTATAACATTTTCCCTGAATATTCATTATTTAACAGTATATTACAGGACATGAAATAAAGAATCAATAACACCGATTATAGAGTTATGAAAATTTTTAAACTTCAGTTTATTCCATATCCAACTCCAGGAGACGGAAATTCAGGACACATTTCACTTACAAATGGCTTTTACGGAACATGGATGTTCGTCGTAGCCGTCCTCACATATCGGTCCCTATCCTGTGCAAGTTTAATCTAGTCCCTAGTATCATATCCCACCTTCATCAAATCTATTTTAATATTATCCTCCCTTCTACGCCCTGGCCTCTTCAAAGGACGTTTTCCCTCCGGTCTCCCAACTAACACTCTATATGCATTTCTAGATTCACCCATACGTGCTACATACCGTGCCCAACTCAAACGTCTGGATTTAATGTTCCCTATTAATTCAGGGCATATTTATTAAAAGTAAACGTACACTCAAAAAAGCTTCAGAATTAGTCTTACTATCTATGTATTAACATTTGGTTGAACGTTAAAATATACTTTATTTATTTATTTATTTATTTATTTATTTATTTATTTATTTATTTATGTACTCATTCATTCATTCATTCATTCATTCATTCATTCATTCATTCATTCATTCATTCATTCAATTATTTATTTATTTAACTAGCTAGCTAGCGAGTACAAATTAAAATTATGAAACAAAAATGTTTCTAGCCACTATCGTAAGAACCAGGCTCGTGTACGATGTGGTCTTAGCCAATAATATAGATTAACATAAAATTTACAAAAACAGTTTAATAAATACAGTGAGTAAATTAATTCAAATCAATAAATAACATAAGAGCAAAAAAAAAAAAAAGTAGAAGAAAGAGGAAAAGAAACGTAAGAGATGACATAACAGTCTTACATATTTAAAAATATGAGGATTGATATACATGTCACTAGATTCGCTATATTTAGTATTTGTTTGAGAATTGCTTATTGTTTTACACAAAAAAATTATTGTAATAATGTAAGTGATTTGTCAATAAAGTGAAATTTACCTCGTACTAGTCGATTATATTTTTTCCTCCAATCCCTTAGTCATATTATAAGCCAATTGGCTTGCCGTCAGTACAACTCATTCTGCATACGGCTATTCCATGGTTCCCTTTAGGTGTTAAGACAAATGGGACACTCTGAAAAGAAGTGGTGGAAGTCCACAGTAACAGTTATTGGGATATTCAAAGTTTTAGAAAAAAATCAAATACAAAATTAAACACAAATTTTCATCCAACGTAAATTTATTTATAAACACAAAATACCCTTTTAACTATACCGTAGGAATATAATACCTGAAACAAAATTTATGGCTGAAATTAATTAATAATGAGCAAAATGCAGTGACCGAAATACAACTTTGAGCGAAAAACGTGACCCAAAAGGCAGAGACACCAATGTATCTGTGATCCATATGTACATTTACCGAAAAACATTGACAAAAGTCGCTGAGGATCCTTTCAATTTGTAACAAAGTTAAATGACCGGCGCACTTGACCATCCCAGATTCTGAGAAAGCATTAGTACAAATGTATAAAGTTGAGGCACTCCGAACTAATGTTTTTTACAGACAAAGGGTTGGAATCCCCAGTTTCATGTTTATTTTTAAAAGCACCATTCTCTTAAGCTAGCTTTAGAAATTGTAGTATTTTCTATAGTTGTGAACAGAACATAACTACGTTAGTTCAGGGCCCTCCCTATTTACCAACATCGTGTATAGTGAGAACAAAAGGCGCCCTCCAGGCCGTGTTGTGGGATAGGAACTTTAAGATTTATCTCCGAGTATATATGAAAGAAAATTCAATACTTCACTCTCAAAAATAAAACCAAAATAATAAAAAAAACTAACAACCCAATAATTGTCTATATACGTACAAATATGTCACATTCTTTACATAACATGTATAACAAGTAATACAAGCATAATCGGCATAATTCATTTTGTCACTCGTTATTACTGTAGATTACTGGAAACTCCTCTTACCCGTTTGAATGTCTGTGATTACACGATGTAATCTCGACACCGGATTTGATCACCGCTGCCTTACATCCTGTATATTTATGACAGTAAATTACACACATAAATAGACGTATTTAAACCAAAATATTTGTAAATGGATTCAGATTAAGGCTACTATTTCACTTTTTGAAGTTAGAAGAAATAGTTTTCTTTTCACAAGCTTATACATTTATTTCATCATCATATTCCAGGCACGAAATTAGGCCATTGTTGGCCTGTTTCGGTTCCAGCTATACAGGATCCAATAGACGTTTCTGTGGACGTCCAGGTTGTCGTCGTCCTTGAGGGTAGTATTTTAGCATTTCTTGGGGTGTCCGGCCAGCTTCTATACGAGAAATGTGTTCAAGCCATCTATTTCTGTATTCTGTAACTTTTTCTTCTAATGGTTGCAAGTTGATTTCCTGCAGTATATCCTCGTTCCTATTGCGGTCCAGAAGTTTGTATCCTGCAGTTCGTCGCAGATATTTCATTTCAGCTGCTCTTAATCTGCAGATTATAACCCAAATATATGTTTCATAACCAAACTTTCGCTTCCATAGGGGAGAGTTGGTAGTGCAATGGTTTTATATAGTTTTATTCTGGAATGTTTCTGTACTAAACTTGGTTTTAGGGTATGGTTTAGCAGTCCTAATATTTGTAAAAATTTGTTAATTTTTCTGCTTACATCATTCTCTGCTTCGTATGATATATTACATCCTAAGTATGAAAAGGAATTTATCTGTTCTAAAATCACATTTTCAACAACAATTTAGCTTCGGATTGGGTTTGTACCTTCAAATGCCATTATTTTGTTTGTTTGTTTTTTTTTTTTGGTAAAATCTTCATGCTATGTTCTTCTATGATTTATTTTGTTTAAATATACCCATCTCTAAATTGTCTTCGGAGTTTGCAATTAATACTTGGTCGTCTGCGAAAAGAATTGTGTTTAGTCCATTGGAACTTGAAATTTGAATTCCTAATTTATACATTCGAAGAGTCCACTGCAAGAATGATGGATGTCGTTTGGAATACATTTTGCAGAACAAGCAATTGAAAGTTTGAAATGCTTAGCGCTCAAAGCTTAACTGTGATTTTCCGATCATTACTGGACAATGACTATCAGTGTTATTGCCAGATAACTCTCTATGTACATTCTATATGTCTTAAGCTATGCATTGACAGTCTTGGTTCATTGTCGACAAGAAAGTGACATCCATGATTCTTGTATTTATTTGGATGTGAAAAATATTTTTGTAGCTATTTCTGAAGGATAGTTCAAACAATCTTAGCCACAATCCTGAATATTATTGGCAACATAATAGAGGAGTAAATCGGTTTCTAAAGACGTAAAACGTACAATGAAAAATTTGTGTTAGTTTCACAGTGTCTCATTTTTATTGCAAGCGAAGCATACAAAATACACATTAAAAATTAACGCAAGTTACACCCATAAATGAGGTGTTTTCTTCTCCGTCCGCGCCGAAGTCTTATTAACAGATACAATTTACCGTTGTCATATTCCACCTCCCTACGCGCTACGACATCCATAGATTCTGAATTCGGCCACGCTTCGAAGCGTACCGAGCAAATACCAATATCTCTGAGCGATCTGCCATCACTTGACACACACTTCCTTACGAAAGCGACGCCATTGAAAAGAATGGCACAAGCCTGTAATGGAAGCAAAATTCCGTAGCTCTGGTAGGATTAGGTTCAGGTAAAGGGTAGGTAGGTTAGTTAGTGGATAGATGGGAGGTGGAATCCCTCTCCATGGACTGCAACCTTGACGTGGTGAGAGGGCTTGCGCGCCTCTTTTAACGAAGAGGCCAGACTAATGGCAGTCCGATAAAAATTCAAGTTCAGAACTTAGAATTAGCAACAACATTAAACATCCCTGTACGCTAATTTGAATAAGAATGCGACTAAAATGAATTCCAAGGGCCAAAAAATGTGACATAATTACAACATGAGAATACTGCTGAGGACGATGAGTATAAAATATAAAAATTATTCTTGAAATGCAGTAAAATAAATAAGCTTGGCTCTTGATGTACCGTATATATACGCAAAATTCACTTGGTAATCTTCACAATCATTATAATCAAAATTCCGAGGGCTATATTTAGTCTTGAAACATCAAAATATTATTCGATTTTGTAAGAAATACGCGAAATTTAAAGTTTAAATGAAATTTTTTATATTTACAATGTAAAAATAATATTTCTCATTAATTTTGCGAAACTTTAAGATCATTTCCATAGAAACGTGTGTATTGTTATGAGTACATTATTGCTTTCGCTGTTTACGTCATTGACTTTAAGTTATCTACTGCAGTTATGAAAGAAATATAAAAAAATAATATGGTGTTACTTTAATTACGGATGGATTAATATCAGGAATAAGATATAATAAGTACTCTAATTTCTATGGGTAGTATCCTTTCTAGTATTTAGTTTGGTTAAATCAGCGTTTAGTGACTGCTTTTAGTATTGCAGATATAATATGCATCTTCAGCCGTCTTACATGTCGTACCGAAATAACTTACGAGACATTACGAACGCTTCACGCTAGTTTGCAATGTTCCAGCGGGGTGCAAATTCGGCCATTTTCATAACTCAGGGAAGTGTGTAGGAGTAAGAAAATGGAGTGTTATGACAGGTTAGGATAGTTTAGACTTTTATTATGTGTTATGTACTTATCTGTGACAGGTTAGGTTACGGTAGTTTAGGGTTTTATTATGCCTTGTATAGGCAAATATGTGACAGGTTAGGTTAGTTTAGGGTTTTAGTTACAGGGTAGGTTAGATTAGGCGTTTATTATGCTCTACATATACGAAACTGTGATAGGTTAGGTTAAGATAGTTTAGGCTTTTGTTATGCCTTGTATCGGCGAAACTGTGACAGCTTAGGTTACGTTAGTTTACGATTTTAGTGACAGGTTAGGTTAGGTTAGTTTAGGCTTTTATTATGTCTTACGTACTTATTTGTGACAGGTTAGGTTACGGTAGTTTAGGGTTTTGTTACGCCTTGTGTAGGCAGATCTGTGACAGGTTAGGTTAGTTTAGGGTTTTAGTTGCAGGGTAGGTTAGATTAGGCGTTTATTATGCTTTACATATACGAAACTGTGACAGGTTAGTTTAGGATAGTTTAGGCTCTTGTTATGCCTTGTATCGGCGAATCTGTGACAAGGTAGGTTAGGTTAGTATAGGATTTTATTGATAGGTTAGGTTAGGTTAGGTTAGGTTAGTTTAGACTTTTATTATCGTCAAGATGAGGGTGAAACCGATTGAGTGTGGCGCTCTTGAACAGGTAGTGATTTTTTGTTTTCTATGTTGGCAGTTCAAGTCAGTTGGTGTCTATTCCAAATTCGGCGGAAGTCACTCAACGCTCGTTTCAACATTAGTTTAACTCCAGATATATTAAGAATAATGAAGTTGAAGATTTGATGAAATATTAAAGTAAATGCGACGTTTCTATTTATTCGAGGAAGACGTATCACGAAATTTGTTGTAGGAATCAAGGAAAACTAGGAAAATTATGATTTAATATAGTCAATTTGCAGAATGTAATATGGAATAGGCGTATTATTTTTGCAAAATTCGTTTATTTGTTTTTTTCAATTCAATATTACTCAATAGATTTTGAAGTTCTCTACCGACATTCACGTTGTTTGTACTTAATTTATCATTATGCATAGTGTGAAAATATTATTATTTAATAGTACAAAAAATCTAATTCGAAATTGCAACGAAAATACACGATTCCCCCATGGACTCCATGATGGATCATGATAACGCAGAATTCCTCCACGGAAATATCATACGTACTTCGGTAAATTTCAATAGTATCGCCTAGTGGTTTAAAGAACGGATTTAGCTTCTCAACCGATGCTAAAGAGCATATAGTATCCCCCCCCCCGCCAAAAAAATCAGTCACATTCTAACAAAATTGGATCCACCTATTTTGGGTTTAGTGACACAGTCATCGCCACACCCTGTATGTATGTCAATTAGGCACAACACTCGAAGGTATGTCATTTAATGTTATAATACAATTCAGTTCATTTGTTTACTTTGATTACATTTATTTATATTACTTGATTTTATTAATACTGAAAGAATAACATAATAATAATGGTATGGTTAACGCTCCGTTTACAATAAAGATAACATTCAGAGCAGGTAAGATAATACAATTGAAGGTTTTTTTATTCCAAATACCTAGTCCAAAAGCATACATTTTCAGGAGAAACGAAAAATTATCTGGGATGGGTGTTGCTGACACTTCAAGTATTAAATTTATCATGCCATTTCTTGAGGTATTTTAGAAACTTTGGAAAACTGAAGTACAATTTTATAAATTGCATTGCCTCGTAGAAATACGTGTGTAAATGTAGGTAACTGTGGACAAAGGATCTTTTAAGAAAAATACCCTCTTGTGGCTGAAGTGTGCCTCTCTTTTAATCTTCTTTTTCTTTATTAAATTTTTTTTTCTCCTTTCTTTGCTTCAATGAGATTACTTCTTCACCTAAAGTTGACTCTATAACTAATAGGCCTACGCCAATAATTCACGTGTTAAACTATTTTTCTCTCAGGTGGCTTTTGCCGCGTACATAAGAAGCAGTACTACCAATCAACTTACTTACTTACAAATGGCTTTTAAGAAACCCGCAGGTTCATTGCCGCCTTCACATAAGCCCGCCATCGGTCCCTATCCTGTGCAAGATTAATCCAGTCTCTATCATCATATTCCACCTCCCTCAAATCCATTTTAATATTTTCCTCCCATCTACGTCTCGGCCTCCCCAACAGTCTTTTTCCCTCCGGTCTTCCAACTAACACTCTATATGCATTCCTGAATTCGCCCATACATGCTACATGCCCTGCCCATCTCAAACGTCTGAACTTAATGTTCCTAATTATGTCAGGTGAAGAATACAATGCGTGCAGTTCTGCTTTGTGTAACTTTCTCCATTCTTCTGTAACTTCATCCCTCTTAGCCCCCAAATATTTACCTAAGAACCTTATTCTCAAACACCCTTAACTTATGTTCCTCTCTCAAAGTGAGAATTCAAGTTTCACAACCACACACAACACCATGTAATATAACTGTTTTATACATTCTAACTTTCAGATATTTTGACAGACTAGGTGACAAAAGCTTTTCAACCGAATAATAACAGGCATTTCCCATATTTATTTTGTGTTTAATTTCCTCCCGAGTAGCATTTATATTTTTTACTGATGCTCCCAGGTATTTGAATTTTTCCACTTTTTCAAAGGATAAATTTTCAATGTTTATATTTCCATTTCGTACAATATTCTCGTCACGAGACATAATCATATACTTTGTCTTTTCGGGATTTACTTCCAAACCTATTTCCTTACTTGCTTCAAGTAAAATTCCCGTATTTTACCTAATCGTTTGTGGATTTTCTCCTAATATATTCACGTCATCCGCATAGACAAGCAGCAGATGTAACCCGTAATAATAATAATAATAATAATAATAATAATAATAATAATAATAATAATAATAATAATAATAAAAATAATACTTACAAATGGCTTTTAAGGAACCCAAAGGTTCATTGCCGCCCTCGCATAAGCCCGTCATCGGTCCATATCCTGAACAAGATTAATCCAGGCTCTATCATCAAATCCCACCACCCTCAAATTCATTTTATGATTATCCACCCCTCTACCTCTCGGCCTCCCCGAAGGACATTTTCCCTATTGTCTCCCAACTAACACTCCATATGCATTTCTGGATTCGTTCATACGTGCTACATGGTTACACTAAACTAATTCCCTATTCCCTATTGGCCATCTCAAACGTCTGGATTTAATGTTCCTAATTATGTCAGGTGTAGAATATAATGCGTGCAGTTCTGTGTTGTGTAACTTTCTCCATTCTCCTTAAACTTCACCCCTCTTAGCCCGAAATATTTTCCTAAGAACCCTATTCTCAAACACTCTTAATCACTGTTCCTCTCTCAAAGTGAGAGTCCGAGTCTCACAACCATGCACAACAACCGGTAATATAATTGAATTATAAATTGTAACTTTCAGATTTTTTGTCAGCAGACTAGATGACAAAAGTTTCTCAACCGAATAATAATAATAATAATAATAGTAATAATAATAATAATAATAATAATAATAATAACAATAATAATAATAATAATAATAATATTAATAATAATAATAATAATCTCACTCGACTATATAATATGTTAGGGAAAGAACAATAATGTTTTACATTTCTGGACATTTAAACAAGTGGACATTTAATTTCATGGACATTTATATAAGTGGACATTCTATTTGTGGACATTTAATTTTTATGATCATTTATGTAAGTGGACAATTTGCTAGTGGACATTTCTGTAGAGGACGTATTGAAATGGACATTTTAACCTTCAACCAATAGTTACGTAATATAAGTATATTTACCTAACTATGCCTTGCTCCAAATCATGACGGCTTTTCTTTCTGGAATTGGTCAACCCTCATGAACTCCCACCTTCTCCTCAACTCTTAGCCATGTGGCGGAAATACAATATGAAAATGACTTCTAGAATTTGCAACTGAGCTAATTGTTTATCCTTTGTTCGTTCTTGCAGTTAAGTGGTGAAGAGTGTGAGGAAAGGCCGTCATGATTTGGAGCCAAGAATATGTGAGTAATGAACGTCTTTAAAACATTTTTATTAGTATGTAAAGTCCACATTACGTAATCGTAATGGATAAAATATATTACATGCGTAAACAAAAAAACTTATAAACAACTGGGTAAGGTGTAACGTGCCATTCTCAAGGATGGTAGCAATAAATAAAGTGAAAGTTTATTTTAGACAATGGTATGTTGTAACACTGAAGAGTAGAGGCAACTGCAACTACAGTATTTAGTATTTAATGAAATTAACGATGTAGTTTACGTTTTAATTTACACTAAACTAATTCCCTATTAATGACCCTGAATTTTATTATTACGTTATGTTTGTATAGTCGCAGTACAAGTATAAATTCGGAAATTAAAAGTGTCATTAATACACTCACTTGACTAGAGTTGAAAGACACCACATTTTTTATCAAATAATTACTTCTCACCATTTAAAGAATGAGTGCTGTTTGAACTCCACTTACATTCTGATCAAATCTTTGCCTACAGACAGAAGACAGAAAGGGAAGAAATTGACCTGTTGTTCTTCCATTATGCCATCTCCAATGTTGCGTCTCCTTTTCGTCTGTGGTGAAATTGGATTTCGAGCCAAGAATCCTTCATTCTATGTTGTAAGTATTCCAGTTGTCCCTTAGGCATTCACACGAGAGAAAATAATAAACAAAAACTTCGCCTTTGACAAATCACTACTCTTCTCCTAGCAGAGTCCATCTACTTACCTATACTGGTTTTGTGTGTGTGTCCTACAGAACCGATAGCTTTTATCCCTGTAATTTCGTGCAAAGTCAGTTTATATTATCCAGACTCTTGATATTAAAAGTCAGAGAATTGTGAGGAAAAGAGGATTCAGTGCCACTTCTTGTTTTCTTTATATTCTTAGGCTTTTAGCTTGAGATCATTGGATTAAAGAAATTAAGTTTCTTCTCAACTATTTTTCTTCTGTCTTTCTTGTATAACATTTTCCCTGAATATTCATTATTTAACAGTATATTACAGGACATGAAATAAAGAATCAATAACACCGATTATAGAGTTATGAAAATTTTTAAACTTCAGTTTATTCCATATCCAACTCCAGGAGACGGAAATTCAGGACACATTTCACTTACAAATGGCTTTTACGGAACATGGATGTTCGTCGTAGCCGTCCTCACATATCGGTCCCTATCCTGTGCAAGTTTAATCTAGTCCCTAGTATCATATCCCACCTTCATCAAATCTATTTTAATATTATCCTCCCTTCTACGCCCTGGCCTCTTCAAAGGACGTTCTCCCTCCGGTCTCCCAACTAACACTCTATATGCATTTCTAGATTCACCCATACGTGCTACATACCGTGCCCAACTCAAACGTCTGGATTTAATGTTCCCTATTAATTCAGGGCATATTTATTAAAAGTAAACGTACACTCAAAAAAGCTTCAGAATTAGTCTTACTATCTATGTATTAACATTTGGTTGAACGTTAAAATATACTTTATTTATTTATTTATTATTTATTTATTTATTTATTTATTTATTTATTTATTTATTTATTTATGTACTCATTCATTCATTCATTCATTCATTCAATTATTTATTTATTTAACTAGCTAGCTAGCGAGTACAAATTAAAATTATGAAACAAAAATGTTTCTAGCCACTATCGTAAGAACCAGGCTCGTGTACGATGTGGTCTTAGCCAATAATATAGATTAACATAAAATTTACAAAAACAGTTTAATAAATACAGTGAGTAAATTAATTCAAATCAATAAATAACATAAGAGCAAAAAAAAAGTAGAAGAAAGAGGAAAACAAACGTAAGAGATGACATAACAGTCTTACATATTTAAAAATATGAGGATTGATATACATGTCACTAGATTCGCTATATTTAGTATTTGTTTGAGAATTGCTTATTGTTTTACACAAAAAAATTATTGTAATAATGTAAGTGATTTGTCAATAAAGTGAAATTTTCCTCGTACTAGTCGATTATATTTTTTCCTCCAATCCCTTAGTCATATTATAAGCCAATTGGCTTGCCGTCAGTACAACTCATTCTGCATACGGCTATTCCATGGTTCCCTTTAGGTGTTAAGACAAATGGGACACTCAGAAAAGAAGTGGTGGAAGTCCACAGAAACAGTTATTGGGATATTCAAAGTTTTAGAAAAAAATCAAATACAAAATTAAACACAAATTTTCATCCAACGTAAATTTATTTATAAACACAAAATACCCTTTTAACTATACGGTAGGAATATAATACCTGAAACAAAATTTATGGCTGAAATTAATTAATAATGAGCAAAATGCAGTGACCGAAATACAACTTTGAGCGAAAAACGTGACCCAAAAGGCAGAGACACCAATGTATCTGTGACCCATATGTATATTTACCGAAAAACATTGACAAAAGTCGCTGAGGATCCTTTCAATTTGTAACAAAGTTAAATGACCGGCGCACTTGACCATCCCAGATTCTGAGAAAGCATTAGTACAAATGTATAAAGTTGAGGCACTCCGGACTAATGTTTTTTACAGACAAAGGGTTGGAATCCCCAGTTTCATGTTTATTTTTAAAAGCACCATTCTCTTAAGCTAGCTTTAGAAATTGTAGTATTTTCTACAGTTGTGAACAGAACATAACTACGTTAGTTCAGGGCCCTCCCTATTTACCAACATCGTGTATAGTGAGAACAAAAGTCGCTCTCCAGGCCGTGTTGTGGGATAGGAACTTTAAGATTTATCTCCGAGTATATATGAAAGAAAATTCAATACTTCACTCTCAAAAATAAAACCAAAATAATAAAAAAACTAACAACCCAATAATTGTCTATATACGTACAAATATGTCACATTCTTTACATAACATGTATAACATGTAAAATAAGCATAATCGGCATAATTCATTTTGTCACTCGTTATTACTGTAGATTACTGGAAACTCCTCTTACCCGTTTGAATGTCTGTGATTACACGATGTAATCACGACACCGGATTTGAACACCGCTGCCTTACATCCTGTATATTTATGACAGTAAATTACACACATAAATAGACGTATTTAAACCAAAATATTTGTAAATGAATTCAGATTAAGGCTACTATTTTACTTTTTGAAGTAATAAGAAATAGTTTTCTTTTCCACTAGTTTATACATTTATTTCATCATTATATTCCAGGCACGAAATTAGGCCACTGTTAGCCTGTTTCGGTTCCAGCTATATAGGATCCAATAGACGTTTCTGGGGACGTCCAGGTTGTCGTCGTGCTTGAGGGTGGTATTTTAGCATTTCTTGGGGTGTCCGGCCAGCTTCCATACGAGAAATGTGTTCAAGCCATCTATTTCTGTCTTATGTAATTTTTTCTTCTAATGGTTGCAAGTTGATTTCCTGCAGTATATCCTCGTTCCTATTGTGGTCCAGAAGTTTGTATCCTGCAGTTCGTCGCAGATATTTCATTTCAGCTGCTCTTAATCTGCTGATTATAACCCAAATATATGTTTCATAACCAAACTTTCGCTTCCATTGAGGAGAGTTGGTAGTGCAATGGTTTTATATAGTTTTATTCTGGAATGTTTCTGTACTAAACTTGGTTTTAGGGTATGGTTTAGCAGTCCTAATATTTGTAAAAATTTGTTAATTTTTCTGCTTACATTATTCTCTGCTTCGTATGATATATTACATCCTAAGTATGAAAAGGAATTTATCTGTTCTAAAATCACATTTTCAACAACAATTTAGCTTCGGATTGGGTTTGTACCTTCAAATGCCATTATTTTGTTTGTTTGTTTGTTTTTTTTTTTTTTTTTTTTTTTTTTTTTTTTTTTTTTTTGTAAAATATTCATGCTATGTTCTTCTATGATTTTATTTAGTTTAAATATACCCATCTCTAAATTGTCTTCGGAGTTTGCAATTAATACTTGGTCGTCTGCGAAAAGAATTGTGTTTAGTCTAATGGAACTTGAAATTTGAATTCCTAATTTATACATTCGAAGAGTCCACTGCAAGAATGATGGATGTCGTTTGCAATACATTTTGCAGAACAAGCAATTGAAAGTTTGAAATGTATAGCGCTCAAAGCTTAACTGTGATATTCCGATCATTGCTGGACAATGACTATCAGTGTTAATGCCATATAATTCTCTATGTACATTCTATATGTCTTAAGCTATGCATTGACAGTCTTGGTACATTTTCGACAAGAAAGTGACAACAATGATTCTTGCATTTATTTGGATGTGAAAAATATATTTTTGTAGCTGTTTCTGAAGGATAGTTCAAACAATCTTAGCCACAATCCTGAATATTATTGGCAACATAATAGAGGAGTAAATCGGTTCCTAAGAACGTAAACGTACAATGAAAAATTTGTGTTAGTTTCACAGTGTCTCATTTTTATTGCAAGCGAAGCATACAAAATACACATTAAAAATTAACGCAAGTTACACCCATAAATGAGGTGTTTTCTTCTCCGTCCGCGCCGAAGTCTTATTAACAGATACAATATACTGTTGTCATATTCCACCTCCCTACACGCTACGACATCCACAGATTCTGAATTCGGCCACGCTTCGAAGCGTACCGAGCAAATACCAATATCTCTGAGCGATCTGCCATCACTTGACACACACTTCCTTACGAAAGCGACGCCATTGAAAAGAATGGCACAAGCCTGTAATGGAAGCAAAATTCCGTAGCTCTGGTAGGATTAGGTTCAGGTAAAGGGTAGGTAGGTTAGTTAGTGGATAGATGGGAGGTGGAATCCCTCTCCATGGACTGCAACCTTGACGTGGTGAGAGGGCTTGCGCGACTCTTTTAACGAAGAGGCCAGACTAATGGCAGTCCGATAAAAATTCAAGTTCAGAACTTAGAATTAGCAACAACATTAAACATCCCTGTACGCTAATTTGAATAAGAATGCGACTAAATTGAATACCAAGGGCCAAATAATGTGACATAATTACAACATGAGAATACTGCTGAGGACGATGAGTATAAAATATAAAAATTATTCTTGAAATGCAGTAAAATAAATAAGCTTGGCTCTTGATGTACCGTATATATACGCAAAATTCACTTGGTAATCTTCACAATCATTATAATCAAAATTCCGAGGGCTATATTTAGTCTTGGAACATCAAAATATTATTCGATTTTGTAAGAAATACGCGAAATTTAAAGTATAAATGAAATTTTTTTATATTTACAATGTAAAAATAATATTTCTCATTAATTTTGCGAAACTTTAAGATCATTTCCATAGAAACGTGTGTATTGTTATGAGTACATTATTGCTTTCGCTGTTTACGTCATTGACTTTAAGTTACCTACTGCAGTTATGAAAGAAATATAAAAAAATAATATGGTGTTACTTTAATTACGGATGGATTAATATCAGGAATAAGATATAATAAGTACTCTAATTTCTATGGGTAGTATCCTTTCTAGCATTTAGTTTGGTTAAACCAGCGTTTAGTGACTGCTTTTAGTATTGCAGATATAATATGCATCTTCAGCCGTCTTACATGTCGTACCGAAATAACTTACGAGACATTACGAACGCTTCACGCTAGTTTGCAATGTTCCAGCGGGGTGCAAATTCGGCCATTTTCATAACTCAGGGAAGTGTGTAGGAGTAAGAAAATGGAGTGTTATGACAGGTTAGGTTAGTTTAGACTTTTATTATGTGTTATGTACTAATCTGTGACAGGTTAGGTTACGGTAGTTTAGGGTTTTATTATGCCTTGTATAGGCAAATCTGTGACAGGTTAGGTTAGTTTAGGGTTTTAGTTACAGGGTAGGTTAGATCAGGCGTTTATTATGCTCTACATATACGAAACTGTGATAGGTTAGGTTAAGATAGTTTAGGCTTTTGTTATGCCTTGTATCGGCGAAACTGTGACAGCTTAGGTTACGTTAGTTTACGATTTTAGTGACAGGTTAGGTTAGGTTAGTTTAGGCTTTTATTATGTCTTACGTACTTATTTGTGACAGATTAGGTTACGGTAGTTTAGGGTTTTGTTACGCCTTGTGTAGGCAAATCTGTGACAGGTTAGGTTAGTTTAGGGTTTTAGTTGCAGGGTAGGTTAGATTAGGCGTTTATTATGATTTACATATACGAAACTGTGACAGGTTAGTTTAGGATAGTTTAGGCTCTTGTTATGCCTTGTATCGGCGAATCTGTGACAAGGTAGGTTAGGTTAGTATAGGATTTTATTGATAGGTTAGGTTAGGTTAGTTTAGACTTTTATTATCATCAAGATGAGGGTGAAACCGATTGAGTGTGGCGCTCTTGAACAGGTAGTGATTTTTTGTTTTCTATGTTGGCAGTTCAAGTCACTTGTTGTCTATTCCAAATTCGGCGGAAGTCACCTAACGCTCGTTTCAACATTAGTTTAATTCCAGATATATTAAGAATAATGAAGTTGAAGATTTGATGAAATATTAAAGTAAATGCGACGTTTCTATTTATTCGAGGATGACGTATCACGAAATTTTTTGTAGGAATCAAGGAAAACTAGGAAAATTATGATTTAATATAGACAATTTGCAGAATGTAATATGGAATAGGCGTATTATTTTTGCAAAATTCGTTTATTTTTTTTTTTTTCATTTCAATATTACTCAATAGATTTTGAAGTTCTCTACCGACATTCACGTTGTTTGTACTTAAGTTTTCATTATGCATAGTGTGAAAATATTATTATTTAATAGTACAAAAAATCTAATTCGAAATTGCAACGAAAATACACGATTCCCCCATGTACTCCATGATGGATCATGATAACGCAGAATTCCTGCACGGAAATATCATACGTACTTTGGTACATTTCAATAGTATCGCCTAGTGGTTTAAAGAACGGATTTAGCTTCTCAATCGATGCTAAAGAGCATATAGTATCCCCCCCCCGCCAAAAAAAATCAGTCACATTCTAACAAAATTGGATCCACCTATTTTGGGTTTAGTGACACAGTCATCGCCACACCCTGTATGTATGCCAATTAGGCACAACACTCGAAGGTATGTCATTTAATGTTATAATACAATTCAGTTCACTTGTTTACTTTGATTACATTTATTTATATTACTTGATTTTATTAATACTGAAAGAATAACATAATAATAATGGTATGGTTAACGCTCCGTTTACAATAAAGATAACATTCAGAGCAGGTAAGATAATACAATTGAAGGTTTTTTTATTCCAAATACCTTAGTCCAAAAGCATACATTTTCAGGAGAAACGAAAAATTATCTGAGATGGGTGTTGCAGACACTTCAAGTATTAAATTCATCATGCCATTTCTTGAGGTATTTTAGAAACTTTGGAAAACTGAAGTACAATTTTATAAATTGCATTGCCTCGTAGAAAAACGTGTGTAAATGTAGGTAACTGTGGACAATGGATCTTTTAAGAAAAATACCCTCTTGTGGCTGAAGTGTGACTCTCTTTTAATCTTCTTTTTTTTTATTAAATTTTTTCTTCTCCTTCCTTTGCTTCAATGAGATTACTTCTTCACCTAAAGTTGACTCTATAACTAATAGGGCTACGCCAATAATTCACGTGTTAAACTATTTTTCTCTCAGGTGGCTTTTGCCGCGTACATAAGAAGCAGTACTACCAATCTACTTACTTACTTACTTACAAATGGCTTTTAAGAAAACCGCAGGTTCATTGCCGCCTTCACATAAGCCCGCCATCGGTCCCTATCCTGTGCAAGATTAATCCAGTCTCTATCATCATATTCCACCTCCCTCAAATCCATTTTAATATTTTCCTCCCATCTACGTCTCGGCCTCCCCAACAGTCTTTTTCCCTCCGGTCTTCCAACTAACACTCTATATGCATATCTGAATTCGCCCATACATGCTACTTGCCCTGCCCATCTCAAACGTCTGAACTTAATGTTCCTAATTATGTCTGGTGAAGAATACAATGCGTGCAGTTCTGCTTTGCGTAACTTTCTCCATTCTTCTGTAACTTCATCCCTCTTAGCCCCCAAATATTTACCTAAGAACCTTATTCTCAAACACCTTTAACTTATGTTCCTCTCTCAAAGTGAGAATTCAAGTTTCACAACCACACACAACACCATGTAATATAACTGTTTTACACATTCGAACTTTCAGATTTTTTGACAGACTAGGTGACAAGAGCTTTTCAACCGAATAATAACAGGCATTTCCCATATTTATTTTGTGTTTAATTTCCTCCCGAGTAGCATTTATATTTTTTACTGATGCTCCCAGGTATTTGTATTTTTCCACTTTTTCAAAGGAAAAATTTTCAATGTTCATATTTCCATTTCGTACAATATTCTCGTCACGACACATAAGCATATACTTTGTCTTTTCGGGATTTACTTCCAAAGCTATTTCCTTACTTGCTTCAAGTAAAATTCCCGTATTTTCCTAATCGTTTGTGGATTTTCTCCTAATATATTCACGTCATCCGCATAGACAAGCAGCAGATGTAACCCGTAATAATAATAATAATAATAATAATAATAATAATAATAATAATAATAATAATAATAATAATACTTACAAATGGCTTTTAAGGAACCCAAAGGTTCATTGCCGCCCTCGCATAAGCCCGTCATCGGTCCATATCCTGAACAAGATTAATCCAGGCTCTATCATCAAATCCCACCTCCCTCAAATTCATTTTATGATTATCCACCCCTCTACCTCTCGGCCTCCCCGAAGGACATTTTCCCTATTGTCTCCCAACTAACACTCCATATGCATTTCTGGATTCGGTCATACGTGCTACATGGCCTGACCATCTCAAACGTCTGGATTTAATGTTCCTAATTATGTCAGGTGTAGAATATAATGCGTGCACTTCTGTGTTGTGTAACTTTCTCCATTCTCCTTAAACTTCACCCCTCTTAGCCCGAAATATTTTCCTAACAACCCTATTCTCAAACACTTTTAATCACTGTTCCTCTCTCAAAGTGAGAGTCCGAGTCTCACAACCATGCACAACAACCGGTAATATAATTGAATTATAAATTGTAACTTTCAGATTTTTGTCAGCAGACTACATGACAATAGTTTCTCAACCGAATAATAATAATAATAATAATAATAATAATAATGATAATAATAATAATAATCTCACTCGACTATATAATATGTCAGGGAAAGAACAATAATGTTTTACATTTCTGGACATTTAAACAAGTGGACATTTAATTTCATGGACATTTATATAAGTGGACATTCTATTTGTGGACATTTAATTTTTATGATCATTTATGTAAGTGGACAATTTGCTAGTGCACATTTCTGTTGAGGACGTATTGAAATGGACATTTTAACCTTCAACCAATAGTTACGTAATATAAGTATATTTACCTAACTATGCCTTTCTCCAAATCATGACGGCTTTTCTTTCTGGAATTAGTCAACCCTCATGAACTCCCACCTACTCCTCAACTCTTAGCCATGTGGCGGAAATACAATATGAAAATGACTTCTAGAATTTGCAATTGAGCTAATTGTTTATCCTTTGTTCGTTCTTGCAGTTAAGTGGTGAAGAGTGTGAGGAAAGGCCGTCATGATTTGGAGCCAAGAATATGTGAGTAATGAACGTCTTTGAAACATTTTTATTAGATATGTAAAGTCCACATTACGTAATCGTAATGGATAAAATATATTACATGCGTAAACAAAAAAACTTATAAACAACTGGGTAAGGTGTAACGTGCCTTTGTCAAGGATGGTAGCAATAAATAATGTGCAAGTTTATTTTAGACAATGGTATGTTGTAACACTGAAGAGTAGAGGCAACTGCAACTACAGTATTTAGTATTTAATGAAATTAACGATGTAGTTTACGTTTTAATTTACATTAAACTAATTCCCTATTAATGACCCTGAATTTTATTATTACGTTATGTTTGTATAGTCGCAGTACGAGAATATATTCGGAAATTAAAAGGGTAATTAATACACTCACTTGACTAGAGTTGAAAGACACCAAGTTTCAATCAAATAATTACTTCTCACCATTTACAGAATGAGTGCTGTTTGAACTCCACTTACATTCTGATCAAATCTTTGCCTACAGACAGAAGACAGAAAGGGAAGAAATTGACCTGTTGTTCTTCCATTATGCCATCTCCAATGTTGCGTCTCCTTTTCGTCTGTGGTGAAATTGGATTTCGAGCCAAGGATCCTTCATTCCATGTTGTACGTATTCCAGTTTTCCCTTAGGCATTCATACGAGAGAAAATAATAAAAAAAAACTTCGCCTATGACAAATCACTGCTCTTCTCCTAGCAGAGTCCATCTACTTATCTATATTGGTTTTGTGTGTGTGTCCTACAGAACCGATAGCTTTTATCCCTGTAATTTCGTGCAAAGTCAGTTTATATTATCCTGACTCTTGATATTAAAAGTCAGAGAATTGTGAGGAAAAGAGGATTCAGTGTCACTTCTGTTTTCTTTATATTCTTAGGCTTTTAGCTTGAGATCATAGGATTAAAAAAATTAAGTTTCTTCTCAACTTTTTTTCTTCTGTCTTTCTTGTACAACATTTTCCCTGAATATTCATTATTTAACAGTATATTACAGGACATGAAATAAAGAATCAATAACACCGATTTTAGAGTTATGAAAATTTTTAAACTTCAGTTTATTCCATATCCAACTCCAGGAGACGGAAATTCAGGACACATTTCACTTACAAATGGCTTTTACGGAACATGGATGTTCGTCGTAGCCGTCCTCACATATCGGTCCCTATCCTGTGCAAGTTTAATCTAGTCCCTAGTATCATATCCCACCTTCATCAAATCTATTTTAATATTATCCTCCCTTCTACGCCCTGGCCTCTTCAAAGGACGTTTTCCCTTCGGTCTCCCAACTAACACTCTATATGCATTTCTAGATTCACCCATACGTGCTACATATCGTGCCCAACTCAAACGTCTGGATTTAATGTTCCCTATTAATTCAGGGCATATTTATTAAAAGTAAACGTACACTCAAAAAATCTTTAGAATTAGTCTTACTATCTATGTATTAACATTTGGTTGAACGTTAAAGTATACTTTATTTATTTATTTATTTATTTATTTATTTATTTATGTTCTCATTAATTAATTAATTAATTAATTAATTAATTCATTCATTCATTCATTCATTCATTCATTCATTCAATTATTTATTTATTTAACTAGCTAGCTAGCGAGTAAAAATTAAAATTATGAAACAAAAATGTTTCTAGCCACTATCGTAAGAACCAGGCTCGTGTACGATGTGGTCTTAGCCAATAATATAGATTAACATAAAATTTACAAAAACAGTTTAATAAATACAGTAAGTAGCCTAAATTAATTCAAATCAATAAATAACTTAAGAGGAAAAAAAAAAAAAAAAAGAAGAAGAAAGAGAAAAAGAAACGTAAGAGATGACATAAGAGTCTTACATATTTAAAAATATGAGGATTGATATACATGTCACTAGATTCGCTATATTTAGTATTTGTTTGAGAATTGCTTATTGTTTTACACAAAAAATTATAGTAATAATGTAAGTGATTTGTCAATAAAATGAAATTTACCTCGTACTAGTCGATTATATTTTTTCCTCCTATCCCTTAGTCATACTATAAGCCAATTGGCTTGCCGTCAGTACAACTCATTCTGCATACGGCTATTCCATGGTTCCCTTTAGGTGTTAAGACAAATGGGACACTCAGAAAAGAAGTGGTGGAAGTCCACAGAAACAGTTATTGGGATATTCAAAGTTTTAGAAAAAAATCAAATACAAAATTAAACACAAATTTTCATCCAACGTAAATTTATTTATAAACACAAAATACCCTTTTAACTATACGGTAGGAATATAAAAACTGAAACAAAATTTATGGCTGAAATTAATTAATAATGAGCAAAATGCAGTGACCGAAATACAACTTTGAGCGAAAAACGTGACCCAAAAGGCAGAGACACCAATGTATCTGTGACCCATATGTACATTTACCGAAAAACATTGACAAAATTCGCTGAGGATCCTTTCAATTTGTAACAAAGTTAAATGACCGGCGCACTTGACCATCCCGGATTCTGAGAAAGCATTAGTACAAATGTATAAAGTTGAGGCACTCCGAACTAATGTTTTTTATAGACAAAGGGTTGGAAGCCCCAGTTTCATGTTTATTTTTAAAAGCACCATTCTCTTAAGCTAGCTTTAGAAATTGTAGTATTTTCTATAGTTGTGAACAGAACATAACTACGTCAGTTCAGGGCCCTCCCTATTTACCAACATCGTGTATAGTGAGAACAAAAGGCGCCCTCCAGGCCGTGTTGTGGGATAGGAACTTTAAGATTTATCTCCGAGTATATAAGAAAGAAAATTCAATACTTCACTCTCAAAAATAAAACCAAAATAATAAAAAAATTATAGACCCAATAATTGTCTATATACGTACAAATATGTCACATTCTTTACATAACATGTATAACATGTAATATAAGCATAATCGGCATAATTCATTTTGTCACTCGTTATTATTGTAGATTACTGGAAACTCCTCTTACCCGTTTGCATGTCTGTGATTACACGATGTAATCACGACACCGGATTTGAACACCGCTGCCTTACATTCTGTATATTTATGACAGTAAATTACACACATAAATAGACGTATTTAAACCAAAATATTTGTAAATGAATTCAGATCTAGGCTACTATCTTACTTTTTGAAGTTATAAGAAATAGTTTTCTTTTCCTCTAGTTTATACATTTATTTCATCATTATATTCCAGGCACGAAATTAGGCCATTGTTGGCCTGTTTCGGTTCCAGCTATACAGGATCCAATAGACGTTTCTGTGGACGTCCAGGTTGTCGTCGTCCTTGAGGGTAGTATTTTAGCATTTCTTGGGGTGTCCGGCCAGCTTCCATACGAGAAATGTGTTCAAGCCATCTATTTCTGTCTTATGTAATTTTTTCTTCTAATGGTTGCAAGTTGATTTCCTGCAGTATATCCTCGTTCCTATTGTGGTCCAGAAGTTTGTATCCTGCAGTTCGTCGCAGATATTTCATTTCAGCTGCTCTTAATCTGCTCATTATAACCCAAATATATGTTTTATAACCCACATTTCGCTTCCACAGAGGAGATTTGGTAGTGCAAGGGTTTTATATAGCTTTATTCTGGAATGTTTCTGTACTAAACATGGTTTTAGGGTATGGTTTAGCAGTCCTAATATTTGGAAAAATTTGTTAATTTTTCTGTTTACATCATTCTCTCCTTCGTATGATATATTACATCCATATATGAAAAGGAATTTATATGTTCTAAAATCACATTTTCAACAACAATTTTGCTTCGCATTGGGTTTGTACCTTCAAATGCAATTATTTTTTTTTTCTGGCAAAATGTTCATGCCATGTTCTGCCATGATTTTATTTAGTTCAAATATACCCATCTCTAAATTGTCTTCGGAGTTTGCAACTAATACTTGGTCGTCCGCGAAAAGAAATGTGTTTAGTCTAATGGAACTTGATATTTTAATTCCTAATTTATACATTCGAAGAGTCCACTGCAAGAATGATGGATGTCGTTTGGAATACATTTTGCAGAACAAGCAATTGAAAGTTTGAAATGCTTAGCGCTCAAAGCTTAACTGTGATTTTCCAATCATTACTGGATAATGACTATCAGAGTTATTGCCAGATAACTCTCTATGTACATTCTATATGTCTTAAGCTATGCATTGACAGTCTTGATTCATTGTCGACAAGAAAGTGACATCCATGATTCTTGTATTTATTTGGATGTGAAAAATATTTTTGTAGCTATTTCTGAAGGATAGTTCAAACAATCTTAGCCACAATCTGAATATTATTGGCAACATAATAGAGGAGTAAATCGGTTTCTAAAGACGTAAAACGTACAATGAAAAATTTGTGTTAGTTTCACAGTGTCTCATTTTTATTGCAACCGAAGCATCGACAACTCACAATAAAAATTAACGCAAGTTACACTCATAAATGAGGTGTTTTCTTCTCCGTCCGCGCCGAAGTCTTATTAACAGATACAATATACTGTTGTCATATTCCACCTCCCTACGCGCTACGACATCCACAGATTCTGAATTCGGCCACGCTTCGAAGCGTACCGAGCAAATACCAATTATCTCTGAGCGATCTGCCATCACTTGACACACACTTCCTTACGAAAGCGACGCCATTAAAAAAAGAATGGCACAAGCCTGTAATGGAAGCAAAATTCCGTAGCTCTGGTAGGATTAGGTTGAGATAAAGGGTAGGTAGGTTAGTTAGCGGATTGATGGGAGGTGGAATCCCTCTCCATGGACTGCAACCTAGACGTGGTGAGAGGGCTTGCGCGCCTCTTTTAACGAAGAGGCCAGACTAATGGCACTCCCATAAAAATTCAAGTTCAGGACTTAGAAGTAGCAACGAAATTAAACATCCCTGTACGCAAATTTGAATAAGAATGCGACTGAAATGAATTCCAAGGGCCAAAAAATGTGACAGAATTACAACATGAGAATACTGCAGAGGACGATGAGTATAAAATATAAAAATTATTCTTGAAATGCAGTAAAATAAATAAGCTTGGCTCTTAATGTACCGTATGTATACGCAAAATTCACTTGGTCACCTTCGCAATCATTATAATCGAAATTCCGAAGGCTATATTTAGTCTTGAAATATCAAAATTTTATTCGGTTTTGTAAGAAATAGGCGAAATTTAAAGTTTAAATGAAATTTATTATATTTACAATGTAAAAATAATATTTCTCATTAATTTTGCGAAACTTTAAGATCATTTCCATAGAAACGTGTGTATTGTTATGAGTACATTATTGCTTTCGCTGTTTACGTCATTGACTTTAAGTTACCTACTACAGTTATGAAACAAATTAAAAAAATAATATGGTGTTACTTTAATTACGGATGGATTAATATCGGGAATAAGATATAATAAGTATTCTAATTCCTATGGGTAGTATTCTTTCTAGTATTTAGTTTGGTTAGACAAGCGTTTAGTGACTGCTTTTCCTATTGCAGATATAATATGCATCTTCAGCCGTCTTACATGTCGTACCAACATAACTTACGAGACATTACGAACGCTTCAAGCTAGTTTGCAATGTTCCAGCGGGGTGGAAATTCGGCCATTTTCATACCTCGGGGATGTGTGTAGGGCAGTAGTGTCAGAGTTGTAAGCTCCGAAACCGGTTGTGGTGCCAAAGACTTCCAGTCAGAGCGGGAACTTGCTTATGTCTGTGGAAGCACCGGAGCTGGCAACGATTTATAGTGGAGCGCTCCGCTCCGTTTAGGCTGTGTCTGACAACGCTGGTGTAGGGGTAAGAAAATGGAGTGTTATGACAAGTTAGGTGAGTTTAGACTTTTATTATGTGTTACGTACTTATCTGTGACAGGTTAGGTTACGGTAGTTTAGGGTTTTGTTATGCCTTTTATAGGCAAATCTGTGACATCTTAGGTTAAGTTTGTTTAGGATTTTAGTGACAGGTTAGGTTAGGTTAGGTTAGGCTTTTAATATGTCTTACGTACTTATCTGTGACAGATTAGGTTACGGTGGTTTAGGGTTTTGTTACGCCTTGTATAGGCAAATCTGTGACAGGTTAGGTTAATTTAGGGTTTTAGTTACAGTGTAGGTTAGATTAGGCGTTTATTATGCTTTACATATACGAAACTGTGACAGGTTAGGCTAGGATTGTTTAGGCTTTTGTTATGCCTTGTATCGGCGAATATGTGACAAATTAGTATAGGATTTTAGTGATAGGTTAGGTTAGGTTAGTTTAGGCTTTTATAATATTATATAATAGGCTTTTATAAGATGAATGTGAAACCGATTGAGTGTGGCGCTCTTGAACAGGTAGTGATTTTTTGTTTTCTATGTTGGCAATTCAAGTCAGTTGGTGTCTATTCCAAATTTGGTGGAAGGCACTCAACGCTTGTCTCAGCTTTAGTTTAACTCCAGATATATTAAGAATAATGAGTTGAAGATTTGATGAAATATTAAAGTAAATGCGACGTTTCTATTTATTCGAGGATGCTGTATCACGAAATTTTTTTAAGGAATCGAGAAAGACTAAAAAAATTATAAGTTAATGTAGCCAATTTGCAGAATGTAATATGGAATAGACGTATTATTTTTGCACAATTTGTTTATTTTTTTTTTTCAATTTAATATTACTCCATAGATTTTGAAGCTCTCTACCGACATTCACGTTGTTTGAACTTAATTTTTCATTATGCACAGTGTGAAAACATTATTATTTAATACTGTAGTACAAAAAATCTATTTCGAAATTGCAACGAAAATACACGATTCCCCCATGGACTCCATGAAGGATCATGCTAACGCAGAATTCCTGCACGGAAATATCATACGTACTTCGGTACATTGCAATAGTATCGCCTAGTGGTTTAAAGAACGGATTTAGCTTCTCATCCGATGCTAAAGAGCACATAGTATCCCCCCCAAAAATATCAGTCACATTCTACAAAAATTGGATCCACCTATTTTGGGTTTAGTGACACAGTCATCGCCACAACCTGTATGTAGGTCAATTAAGCACAACACTCGAAGGTATGCCATTTAATGTTATAATACAATTCAGTTCATTTGTTTACTTTGATTACATTTAATTATACTACTTGATTTTATTAATACTGAAAGAATAACATAATAATAATGGTATGTTTAACGCTCCGTTTACATTAAAGATAACATTCAGAACAGGTAAGATACTACAATTGTAGGTTTTTTATTATAAATACCTTAGTCCAAAAGCATACAATTTCAGGAGAAACGAATAATTATCTGGGATGGGAGTTGCTCACACTTCGAGTATGAAATTCATTATGCCATTTCTTGAGGTATTTTAGAAACTTAGGAAAACTGAAGTACAATTTTATAAATTGCATTGCCTCATAGAAATACTTGTGTAAATGTAGGTAACTGTGGACAATGGATCTTTTAAGAAAAAATACTCTCTTGTGGCTGAAGTGTGCCTCTCTTTTAATCTTCTTTCTCTTTATTATATCCTTTTTCTTCTCCTTTCTTTGCTTCAATGAGATTACTTCGTCACCTAAAGATGACTCTATAACTAATAGGCCTACGACAATAATTCACGTGCTTAACTATTTTTCTCACAGGTGGCTTTTGCCGCGTATATAAGAAGCAGTACTACCAATCTATTTACTTACAAATGGCTTTTAAGGACCCCGCAGGTTCATTGCCGCCTTCACATAAGACCGCCATCGGTCCCTATCCTGTGCAAGATTAATCCAGTCTCTATCATCATATTCCACCTCCCTCAAATCCATTTTAATATTTTCCTCCCATCTACGTCTCGGCCTCCCCAACAGTCTTTTTCCCTCCGGTCTTCAAACTAACACTCTATATGCATTTCTGGATTCGCCCATACCTGCTACATTCCCTGCCCATCTCAAACGTCTGAATGTAATGTTCCTAATTATGTCAGGTGAAGAATACAATGCGTGCAGTTCTGCTTTGTGTAACTTTCTCCATTCTTCTGTAACTTCATCCCTCTTAGCCCCCAAATATTTTCCTAAGCACCTTATTCTCAAAGACCCTTAATTTATGTTCCTCTCTCAAAGTGAGAATCGAAGTTTCACAACCACACACAACAACATGTAATATAACTGTTTTATAAATTCTAACTTTCAGATTTTTTGACAGACTAGGTGACAAAAGCTTTTCAACCCAATAGCAACAGGGATTTTCCATATTTATTTTGCGTTTAATTTCCTCCCGAGTGTCATTAATATTTGTTATTGTTGCTCCAAGATATTTGAATTTTTCCACCTCCTCGAAGGATAAATCTCCTATTTTTATGTTTACATTTCGTACAATATTCTGGTCACGAGACATAACCATACACTTTGTCTTTTCGGGATTTACTTCCAGACCTATCGCTTTACTTGCTTCCAGTAAAATTCCTGTGTTTTCCCTAATCTCACTGTCTCTTCTGTTTAGAATCATGCATACTTCTACTCCGAATTATCTGTTATCGTGCTTTCAATTTCATACAACACTTCGAAACCGACATCAAGCACTTCTTTCTATCCCTCATCATAGAACGTCTTTATACTCATCTTCCTATACTGTAGAAATACCTCGCCTCCGGAATTCGTTACCTAATGACGTCAGCGACTGCAGGATTTTATCACAATTCAAAATTAAATTGGAAAATTTTGTCTTAGTTAATACTTTTTAGGTATTCCTAGACGTATTGATTTGTGTTTTTTTTTTTTTAGTTTTTATCTGGATTAAAATTGCAAGTTTCTTGTTTATGTCAGTTAATTAGTTAGGATACAATTAATTATGATACTTAACACTCATTTAAAGTTTGTGTGACTGAAACCTGTGTATATTTTTGTGTGGCCTTACTTTGTTTATATTGTTTTGTCTCTCTCTCTTTATTTCTTGTGTGGCTTTACTTTGTAAGTGTACTTTTTTTCCTGTTTATTTCTATTATTGTATTTGTATTCCTGGTGGAAGAGAAGGCCTGAAGGCCTTAACTACACCAGAATAAATAAATAAATTAATTAATAAATAATAAAATGAAATAGATAAATAAATAAATAAATAAATTAATTAATTAATTAATAGATAAATAAATAAATAATCGTTTTGGATTTTCTCCTAACATATTCACGTCATCCGCATAGACAAGAAGCTGATGTAACCCGTTCAATTCCAAACCCTGTCTGTGATCCTGAACTTTCCTAATGGCATATTCTAGAGTGAAGTTAAAAAGTAAAGGTGATAGTGCAACTGCCCGCTTTAGCCCGTTTAAAATTGTATGGATAAATGTTTCAAGATAATAAGAATGGTATATTTGTAAATGCTACCTTCGTCGTGTACAATGACTGTTGCACAAAAAAAAGTCTTTGGACTATGGTTGTTTTACGAAAACCACTGAAAATGTCCACTCCTATAGGCCCTAACATAGGCAGTTTGGTGTTTTTCTCTACTAACAACTAATTCAATAGATAGCCGCTACAAAATGCTCACCACATGCTTAATATCTCAAACTTGCATTTTTGGATTATGGCCGAAAGTTTTGAGGCACATCACCACTTTCCTCCGACGCAGTGCTAAATGCCAAAAACCTTCGCACTATTAACAATTGATTACTGATGTAGAGAGTGATTCAAAACTTCTGCGACAAAGTCTGAGGGGTGATAGATCTAACAATAAGGAACCCTTTTTTTAAACAACCTATGTCTTTTGACGCGTCGTTTCGAATTTACCGTTGAAAATGTTTCTGCGTCAATGTATGCGAATGTGGGCACCCTATTTGTTTGCTTGTTGAGATGTATGTAAGAGACGAGAAGGGCTGTTGTTGTTTGTTTACGTTTAATGTTCAGTACCTTTTCCTTTCAGCTCAGTGTAATCATCAATTGAAAATGGATGTCTACGCGGTCTTCCATCAATGCGCCGGGGACGAAGAGACCCATCGTCTCGAAGGCGCTGATAAAGTCGAGCAAACATTGTGTGGTGAGGGTGATTTCTGTTTTGAAACTGTTGTTGGTACATGTGGAGAGCTCTTCTTCCGTTTCCGCGAGCCTCCCCATAACACATTACCATGTCGGCTAACACGGGAAAAGTGTAGACATCCATTCTCAATTGATGATTAGACTGAACTGAAAGGAAAAGATATTGAACATTAAACGTAAACAACACAACCCTTCTCGTCTCTTATAAATATCTCAACAAATAAATACATTCGCATACGTTGACGTACGATCGCGCAAAAACATTTTCAACGGTAACCTCGAAGGGACGCGTCAAAAGACATAGGTTGTTTAACAAAAAGGGTTCCTTATTATAAGATCTATCACCCCTCATAGTTTGTCGCAGAGGCTTTGAATCACCCTGCATGCTCTTTTCGTTACGATTTATACTGTGACTAATGCCATTTTTACTATTAATACAGCGAAAAGTCTCTCCGCAGTGCTTGTGTAGCCACGGTGTAGCCGAGAATCCACTAGGCAGAGAATTCAAGTGGCAGCACTGGCCGCTAAGCATATGATGGACTGGGGATGTGAGGTTTTCAAACCGGAATTAATGGGGAAGTATCAACTTTCTACAGGATTACGTGCCAGCTTTCTACGGGATTACTATAACTAATGGAGCTGCGGAGGGACTTTTGGATCGCACTGTATTATCATTGCGGTTTTATTATAAAAGCCTCGTATGATTGGAATATAATAATATGTTACCAGCCGTAAGACAATACTACCAGTTGAATAACTGTATGAAAAATATTATTTCTAAACTCAGTTCTTTGAAACAGATATAGAATGGAAAAATAAAATCCCCGTTACGAAAAGAAATTATATACCCATCTGTACTTAAATCTGAACGTAAGCCAGGTGTGGGCTGCTGGGCGGCCACACAGCAGAGCAGATAATCCAAATGAGACTGAAATTGAATCGAAATTGTTTCGTATTGCGGGGATTGGGGTCAGGACCCTGGGGGACGGGTGGTTATAAGAGATATTGGCGGAACTGATAGAAGACCTAATGAAATAACAGCTGTAGACAGTTGGGGAGACTTAAGAACCTCGTAGTCGACTTTATGTAGGCAACAGTTAAGAAAACGAAGTTCCAATTCACGCGTTTGCTACTACATACAGTCCCAGTACTGATTCTCAGACTTCAAAATACGAAGTGTTGTGATACTGTGACATATTATTTTCAAGATTCAGGTTTTCGGTATTATTTATAGTCATATCTGCCAATGAATCTTGGAGCACACTGATTCCTCCTATTGGACGGTAATTATGTGCGTGGGATGAGATCATTAAAAATATAGCCTCTTGGCCTTAATTCTAATAGAATAAATAAATAAATAAATAAATAAATAAATAAATAAATAAATAAATAAATAAATAAATAAATAAATAAATAAATAAATAAATAAATAAATAAATAAATAAATAAATAAATAAATAAATAAATAAATAAATAAATAAATAAATACATACATAAATAAATAAATAAATAAATGAGTAAGTGAATGAATAAATAAATAAAAAAATAAAATAAATAAATGAGTAAATGAGTAAATGAATGTGAATGTATGCATATATTTGTCTTTAAGCAATATACCTTATGGTGAGGCGGCACTTCACATCGTTAGTATACAGTGCAGTCTCCCCATTTTACAACGCCTCTCGTACAAGTCAATTCGGACATTACTTATTTTTAATTTATTTTTGCAATTCTTCCACTAGTCTTTTCTTGACTTTCATCAATTCTTCCTCTACTTTACTCCTAACCCAGCATTATGCCAAAAATACTCTAACCCCCCTCCTGTATGACACATTTCAACTCACTCTACATCTCTAATTATTTGCACTTTTCACTTCTCCCTTTTCCACATTGCAACTATTTAGGTCTTAGTTTTCTTTTCTCACGGTTTATTTCCCCTCCACACCATTTATTTACGTCATACTGTTTTTTAACTTTGTTTTCCCCTCCTCCTTCATCACTGCTCACTGAACTATCTCCTACTTGCGTTACTCTACTTCTCGTCAGCCTGGAATTACAGTAGATCTTAGTTCCTTCACCCGCTTCGGAATTTCTCCCATATGATGTCCACTATTTCCATTCGCTTCCATTGGGGTCTTGTTCTGCTGAACTTGCTGAATATCAGTTCGCTTCACTCCTGTTTCTTCATAAGTTGACTTTACTGCCTGCTTTCCGGAAATTTTCGCTGAGTTTGACACACGTTTGCATTTGACTCGCGTCCTGGGATAGCTCAGTCGGTAGAGCGTTCGCGCGCTAAGAGAAGGGTCCCGGGATCAATACCCGGCCCCGGAACAATTTTTCCTTGAAATTATTCAAACAATAAATGAATAAATAAATAAGTAAATAAATAAATGAGTAAATGGATAAATGAATAGATAATTGAATAAATAAGTGAATGAGTAAAGGAAAAAATGAATAAATAAATAAATGAGTAAATAAATAAATGAGTAAATGAATAAATGAGTAAATAAATAAATGAATAAATGAGTAAATACATAAATAAATGAGCAAACTTACTAGCTTTTAAGGAACCCGGAGATTCATTGCCGCCCTCACATAAGCCCGCCAGTGGTCCCTATCCTGAGCAAGATTAATCCAGTCTCTATCATCATATCCCACATTCCTCAAATCCATTTTAATATTATTTTCCCATCTACGTCTTGGCCTCCCTAAAGGTCTTTTTCCCTCCGGCCTCCGAACTAACACTCTATATGCATTTCTGGATTCCCCCATATGTGCTACATGCCCTGCCCATCTCAAACGTCTGGATTTAATGTTCCTAATTATGTCAGGTGAAGAATACAAATAAATGTATAGATAAGTAAATGAGTAAATGAATAAATGAGTAAATGAATAAATGAGTAAATAAATGAGTAAATGAATGAGTGAATAAGTAAATAAATAAATAAATAAATAAATATTTTGAAATAGTAATACGAAAAAGCAATTTTTAACGAAATCGATCTTAACAACTTCCTTTTTTCGATATTTTCCTTCTTAAATAAAATAAATCCATAAAAGACAAACAACTGTACATCTAAATCAGGGTTTAAGCCACTGTTGCATTTGTCGCATTTTGCTACTTCTAAAAATGCAACAAATTTTGACTGTAAATGTGCAAAAATGCGACAACCACATTGGACTTCAGAAACGAAGATGGTAATGGAAAAAATTAAATCAGGGATGAGTTTTAACTAATCTCAATTGAACGAAATGCTAATGGCATGGACAATGTTCAAAAAGTTATTGAACAATAGATGTTCAGAAATTGATTTGAAAGAGCTGTGTGCCATTCGTGTAAGTTAAGTGAACAATTTCTTCTAATTGATTAATAATAATTCCATCGTATAGTGTAAATTTTGAGGAAGGATTTAGTTTATGAATCTTGTAAAAACTGGAATTAGAAACCGCCTTTCAGTAAAAAGAGTTAGCACTCTGCTAACAATAAATCTTGAAGTAAAGAATTCCAATGTTTAGAGTGCCCATTGAAAAGCTTATTTTAATGTGATGTAAATTGAGCAGTACTGTAATTGATTCTAAACAAACCTATGACTAACGATTTACTTATATAAGTATATCTAGACTATAATAAGTTGGAAAGAAACAAATTACATAATTTTTTGTTTCTGCATACTTTATTAATTTTATCTTTCTGCACAGTTATTTATAATATTGCACAAGCATTTCGCAATTTGCACAAATATAATTTTTAATTTGTGCACTTTTGCGACAATTATTTATTTTCTAGCTTAAACCCTGATCTAAGCCAATAATTTTCCTCAGAGAAATCTAATATTATTTGTGAAATGGTGAATTCAGTCCAAAAATATTCAAATAATTTGGACTTGATGCTAGAATTGCTTAAAAAAGTTAACATAAGCCCCCTTCTGATATTTTGTTTGCTAAATTAATCAATATTGGCAAAAACGTCTTCAGAAATTCCAAAATAAGTGAAGAATACTTTCAGCAGCCGTTATGAAGCATTCTTTAACAAAGTTGATCTCGAAAAAACTCCGGAATGTTTACGTCCTTTTCAAAGACGTAATTTAACTTGCCTAGACATGTTATCAACATTAATCCCACTAGAGGTTTTGATTTATCTAGAGAAAATCAAAACTCATTTGGGATTTAATTGACTATTACACGATAAGAAGAAAGTATATAAAGATTAGATGAAATGAAGTACTCTAATAAAATAAAATATTAATTCACTTACTGAAATTCTATTTCACTATGTTAGCTTCGCCAAAACGTTTGAACGAAGCCGCCATTTTCAGTTGACTATCAATGCGGTAAACACAATGACGATCGCAAAGCTTGTTTTATAGTATTACCACAGTATAGCATATACAGTCACGAAGCTCAATACGTAGTAAATAAGCATCCATAGATACTTTGCTAACCACGAGGATCACTAATATCGCCTCCTTACAGACAATGCGAAATAGAACCGGCACAGTCAATTGTTCCTAGCACCCTCACAACTCAAGCTTCGTGACTGTATATACTAGATCAGTGATGTCAAAGCAAGCGCAATTTTCTGACCTTGACGTCGTGCGCGGGCATCAAGCGCTAAGTACGGAAAGAGGAAGGGTTGTGTATATGAATAAGCAGGCTGTTGTATTAAGAAAACAGTGGTGCACAAACTTCAAACGGAACGTGAAATTTTATGTCGTTATTTTTATATGCCTTCTTTCTGTTTGATATTATCTATATTGTCTGTAAAACAAAAGTACTAATACCAATTTCTTCATATTATAACATAATAAAGAGTTAAGAAGGAATATTCACATAAATAATTCCATTATTCATAAAGAAAGTGATATCCCAAAAAAGGAGATTGAATATGACATGATAAGTTGAAATTGATATTAATGGTACCTTTAGCCTTATAAATGTAATCAATAAACTAATCAGTACAAAGTAAAGTTACCTAGGTGCTGTATATGGTTTAAGTGTAACTAATATTCTATAACAAAATTCTTATCGCATTATGCTTTTAAGGTGGTATTGGTGAGCAACTTCCTATCATCATAATATTAAATTATTTTCTCGAAATGTGCTGAAGCTATAAAGCTGACATTTTTACAACACATGGGCACGTATCTTTTGCCTATGAAGTAACAGTAGTTGCCTTGTTAATTTATTTCCTTACAAACAATTTCCATGCGAATATTTTCAAAATTTTGAATACACTGTCTTCAGTAATACGTATTTACAGTTTATTAAACTTACGAAAACATTCTTTAAGGCTACTAAATAAATAGGCCTATATCTGAAAATTTAACTTTTCTATAAAAGAAGTTGAGAAAATATTTTTCTATGGGATAAAAAAAATCAAACTTGTGAAAAATGAGCATTAAAATTAAAACTTACATTCTTATAATGCACTTATACTTCTGAGACAAATCTAAAAATTAACATGGATACAGTTTTAATAAGTTTTCTTTCCTTTACCTATTGCATCAGTTCTGGCCATCCCTGAATATAGTTCGACCAAGCGGCATATACTACCTCCTTCGTCTGTCTCTTTTCTTTCCGCTGTAAAGCGCTCAGGCTCTCCTGAGCTCTAAAGCGCGCGCTTGCTCCTATGGGCATCATTTGACATGACTGTACTAGACTGTGGTATTACGCGACCGAGGCCAGTGGAGTCCTGCAGTCCAGAGCGCCACCTGTATTGCTCCTGCGTTCGTATAGCGTCATCGCTATAGTTCACATTACGCCCGCGGCTCCACTCGCCTCCCCGGGGACAGCAACTCAAAACCGGGGACTCTCGCCGGAAATCGGGTACATCTGGTCAGCCTACACTACTGAATGATTCACCGTATATCTTGTTAGAATATTTGTGAGTACTTTATAAATACATTTAGATTATCACACACAAAATCTACTGATTTTCTCCCTATAATATTTCAATATTAAACTGCACACGGTTCACTAAAATTAAGAAACAATTGTCGAGCTGTGAATGTCCGCGCTAAAACCACAAGGATATCTTAAACTACATGATATGTTTATATTTTGAGCGTATTCCGAATCTCAGCGCTGAGCAATCTGATGGCATCACGGTGTTCCGAATTTCACCGGTGGCGTCACTGATGCTCCACCGGTGTCGCACCGGTGCCATCAGCTTACAGAGATGGTGGCAGTCTCCATCAGCCGCCATCAGTGAATCTGATTGGTTCTTGTATAGGGCGGGAATTACCAGACGAATGACATCGTGCACTGTTGTGTCATGCCGGTGTGTTTGTAATGAGCACAACGTAAAAACAATATGTTAATGGCTTATGAGCGAACATGTCAACGGACCAGTTATTACTACCTGTTCAAGAAATAATATGCTGACATTTTACTGACTGACCTTTCCAGCGACAACAAAACGAAACTTCAACGTGCTCAAACTTGTGTGTACATTTTGTAAGCAATGTTCGTAAATATGACCATATTACCCCATCCCTGGAAACAAGAGGTTGGCTTAAACTAGATAAGAAAAGAAATTTACATTCACTTCTCCTTCTCTTCGAAATCTTGAACTCTTCTATTCCTTCGTACCTGTCGTCTCGCTTCACTTACATTTCTTCCCACCACAATCTGGACACACGCTCTCACCATGAAACAATACTAACAATACCATCCCATCGCACCTCCTCATACTCATCCTCTTTCACAATAGCCCTGACAAGACTCTGGAATTCGTTACCTGCTAGCATCAGGGACTGTCGAAATAAAACTGAATTCAAACGCAAACTCACTAGGCACTTGGTCAGTAATTGAGACTCGTTCAGACATGGTTTCTTGTAAATAGTTCTCTTAATCTATTACAAAATATTTCAATATCAGGTAATTTCATTACTATAGATTTTTGTTATTGTAGGTTTAATTTGTAATTCAGTAAATACAAAAATATTCTTTGTTCTTAACTTCTATGATAAAATGTCTAGCTTTCATTAATCGTGTAATCTTGTTGTAATTCAATTTTTATTGTAATTGTAATTGTAAATTTAATGTTAATTGTAATTTTATTGTTCATATTATAGTTGTAATCCCCTGGTAGAGGGGCAGAGAAGGCCTGACGGTCTTATCTCTACCAGGTTAAATAAATAAATACTAATACTAATACTAAATAAATTGTTTATGCTCTCTTTTCTTTGAACGAGATGGCAGTACGGAAATTTCGCAAAATCTTGCTAGCGTAGCACAGACAACAACTTGTACAGTCGCCATGACAGCTATCGATCCTTCCAGCAGTTTTGTTCCTAATTCGCTGCAGCATGACGTCATTGTTGTCCACCGGTCCGGTGAGATTCGGAATACGCTGTTTATGAATGGGGGATCTTCTTAGTAGGTTATTTCACGACGCTTTATCAACAGCTTAGGTTATTTAGCATCTGAATGAGATGGTGATAATGCCGGTGAAATGTGTCCGGGTCCAGAACCAAAAGTTACCCAGCATTTGCTCATATTAGGTTGAGGGAAAACCCCGGAAGAAACCTCAACCAGGTAACTTGCCCCGACCGGGAATGGAACCCGGGCCACCTGATTTCGCGGCCAGACTCGCTAACCGTTACTCCACTGAATGGGGGATGGTGAAGAGAATATGAGAATTCAAACCAAGTACTCGGACAAAATATTTTCGTCAGCGGCATTATCCATGTTAGAAGGGTCCACTGAAGGTCGAACTCCAATCCCAATCAGTGGCAGACATCAGGTGACTGACTCGAGCTACAGCTGGGTCGAGACTTGAAATAAATGTGTTAGCATTAGAACGCTTTGATACGTGGACTGCGAAGGAGCCCAACCAAAATCAATCCGGGTCGGTCAGGATGCGAGAGGCCCGGCCGGGCTGCAGCCGCGACGCTCTACTACTAACCTGTAGTCAAGGCAACCGCACAGAATTCCCGCGCTCCAGCACCGTGCACGACATGGAATCAACCCTTTTAATTTCACCAGCCTCCTCCTCATCCCCACTTTTTATCCGTAGCTCTGTATTGAGCGCAGAAATGTCCTAAGGGCCAGCTCACAGTGACGGATAATTAAGTAACAAGGCAACTAATAACAAACTAAGTTCGGGATATATATGCGTGCAAGATGACAGACAAGATACTAGAAAAACAGGAAAAAAAATTTGACAGATATGCAAAATATGGGCCAGACAGATGGAAAGGTACACAAAAAAGAGATAATCAGGCGGATACAGAAAACTGAACACGACGATGGAGAGTTCATAAACAGAAACGCAGCCCGAAATCAGAAAAAGAGAGGGGTAGGTAGGTAGGTAGGTAGGTAGGTAGATAGGTAGATAGGTAGGTAGGTACTGTCAATGACAGAGCTCATCTGCCCTGAACCTTCGGGAAGTTAGGGGTGTTCTTTAGAGGGGTGTGAGGCTAACTTTGGAGCAAGCGGCTGGCTAACGGTACTTTTAGTGTGAATACTCTTTGCTTAATCCCCTTTCTATTTTCTCCAAAAAAAAAAAAAAAAAAAAAAAAAAAACATTTCTCTCTCTTCATTTGTACTTGGAAGACGAAGGTGAACGTTTGCTTAATAGAATTGCTGGAGTAAATATATATTCAAAGTTAAGACGTGGCAATATAACTTTCATGTGTAGTGTACTCCATAGTAACGTGGCGCGGAATTGGTAAATCAGTGTTTTTATAATGCATGCTACATTCAATTCTAACTTTCTCTCCATCCATTACTAGTGCGGAACTACTACCCAACTCCGCATTCCTTGCAGGGCAGATGAACTGTGTCACTGACAGTAGACAGACAGGACAGGACAGGACAGGACAGACAGAGAGATATAGATAGATAGATAGACAGACAGACAGACAGACAGACAGACAGACAGACAGACAGACAGACAGACAGACAGACAGACAGACAGACAGACAGACAGACAGACAGACAGACAGACAGACAGACAGACAGATAGATAGATAGATAGATAGATAGATAGATAGATAGATAGATAGATAGATAGATAGATAGATAGATAGATAAATAATAATAATAACAATAATTCTTTATTTATACTGGCAGAGTTAAGGCCATAGGGCCATCTCTTACACTCTACCAGGTCACAAAGTATTCAAGCAGTTAAAATTTAACAAAAAAGTTACAGAACAGATTACTAACATATTCAAAAGAGAAATAATAATAGCATAATAAAATCGACACTAAACAACATGAAAATAATACCATTATAGAAAAAAGCAAGTAAAATACATTGGAATATAGCAAAAACAACTCATTTAGCACAAATGGTTAATATGGAAAACGTAAGGAAGAATATATAAAAATGGAATGTAATAAAATAATAAAAAAGAAGAAAAAACAAAAAAAGAAATAAAATTAAATATAATGCACAATAAAAGGCTATGATAATAGACAGACAGACAGACAGACAGACAGACAGACAGACAGACAGACAGACAGACAGACAGACAGACAGACAGACAGATAGATAGATAGATAGATAGATAGATAGATAGATAGATAGATAGATAGATAGATAGATAGATAGATAGATAGATAGATAGATAGATAGATAGATAGATAGATAGATAGATAGAAAGTTGACAAGGAGCAACAGAGTTAAAGAAACAGGCAGTCAAGAAGGCAGAAAACAGATATGATGCAGAGATGGAAACAAAGAGGTAGAAAGACAAGAAGCACGTTAACAGACAGGAGGTAGAAAACAGAGTGAGCAAGAGAGAGATATATGGAGGAACAGGAGACAGGAATCTAACAGAGATGATACAGAAAAACAGGAGTGTACAACCACAGTCTAGTACATACAGTCACGAAGCTCATTACGTAGTAAATATGCATCCATAGATAGTTGCTAACCACTAGGATCGCTACTATCGCCCCATTACAATGCGAAATAGTACCGGCACAGTCTATTGTTCCTAGCACCCTCACAACTCAAGCTTCGTGACTGTATATACTAGACTGTGGTACAACCAAACAAGAGAGATAAACATTACATTATTTTTATTTTATGATGATGATGATGATGATTATTATTATTATTATCATCATCATTATCACACGATAACACTCTTATATTGATATTTTGAAACGTCACCTGTCTGTGGTGAGATTGAAAGACTGGATAAATGCTTCTCTCCCTCCATCTCGTCTCGGTAGCTTACACGGTTATGTGTTGATTTAATGCGATCTTGTTTTTAAAAAGATTTTAAATTTAATTGTCATCGTTAAAAAATTAAATCACTTCATTTAAAATGACACTATAAGATCTAAATTACAATATTATTATTTGAAGGGTCCACTGCAAGAATGATGGATGTCGTTTGAAATACATTTTTCAGGAGAAGCAACTGAAAGTTTGAAATGCTTAGCGCTCAAAGCTTAACTGTGATTCTCCGATCATTACTGGACAATGACTATCAGTGTTATTGCCATTTAATTCTCTATGTACATTCTATATGTCTTAAGCTATGCATTGACAGTCTTGGTTCATTTTCGACAAGAAAGTGACATCCAACATTCTTACAGTGGACTCTTCATTTGTTAAAACATAATTATAATTAAATATATATATATATATATATATATATATATATATAATTTGAACTGGTAATGGAAATTACGGGAAAACGGCTGAACGGATTTTAATGAGTGACCCCTCATTTTCATGCCTGGCATCCAAAGTTTTTCGGAAAAGTAGTAGTTTTCAGTGAAATGTCAATTTTCATACATAATTTTCCTATTTTCCAAAATCCATCTGTTGTCAGTTTTGAGAACTAATTTTTTTAATCACGGCCGATTTGATTGAATTTCAGAACAAAACACACACTGCAATAAACAATAGGCTATTACACGAAGGCCATGACCTGCAGGATTGCCGACATATTTAGAGCTCAATTCAATTTGTTATTAGAAACTGATTCTGCAGTGTATAATTTTCTGAGTACAGCTGTGTATTGGATATTCAAATCTACGAAATTTGAGGTGGTTTGATGACATTGTTACCATTATAAATTAAATATTATTATAGTTAATATCATGATGCGTCTGTTTTTCATTAATTGTACATAATATTGATGCTATATTGATGACATGAAAGTGAAATGTTTTGAGGTTATGTAAGTAAATGTAGAGAATATCTTAATTTAGATCTCCAGTTCTATAATTTACTGAGTGTCTGCTATATGTAACTACAAAAGTTAAGCAAGATAATAATATTGTTATTAAAAATCAAATATTTTTATATTTATTAACCCAGTGGGGTTGGGTCTTTTTCCATATAATTAATGGCGATGTAGTGTAGATATTGATATGTGTCATTGTCTTCAGTATTGGCTCGAGAGAGCGCAAAAATTACAGTTCCTAAGGAAAGATCAAAAGGTATTACTTACTGATAAAATAAGAGGACTAGAAAATTTTGTAGTCTCCAGATCATTTCAGCAAGATCTCTTAGTAGGATAAAATGATTTTACGCTCTACATTTCAAGTTCTCCATGCAGCAGCTATACGAAAATGCTATTATTCGAAAGCTTAGCGAACCTGACATTTTTTTTAACTTTTGCCTACAATCCACAATGACCTGGAATAGCTACTGCTATCGTCCTAACATTGATACTTGCGTTTTCGCGTTGAAACTCAAAAACTGAAGTTGGATAGGTTCAAGAAAAAGTATTTGGCCTAAAAAAATCCATTCAGAGGGAGTATGTTTCATTATTATGGAAGCAATAACTATCAAAAAGACAAGTATTCTTCATTGAAAAATAAATCTGAAAAATGTTTATTTGAACGTCTAACGAACTTAGTTTGCAGCAGCATTTGCTGCACAAGCCACTAGTAAAGCCATAAATTGAAAATTTTCTACCATTCATTTACGGTTTGAAAGAGAATAAAAATAAATTTAAAACAAATTATCTCTAGTCAGTTCATTTCTTTTGTTATGAACAAAATATATATTACGGTGTTTCTTTCAATCAGGTACCGTACCTATCTACATCTTTGCTGCCTATAAAATTACATTCGCATTTATTCAGAATATATTCATACAATGTTTATCTGTTATTTAAAACATTAATATTTTTCTTGCAATATTTTAAGTAAGTGTCAGAAAGAGTTCCAACAACAAACCAAATAGAGTGAAATTAAATAACTCTATTAGGCGTATTCTTGTGTATCTGTGGTCCGAGTCTCTGATCATGAGCAGTGTCTTGTATCTGGGATTTTGAATATTCCAAGGGCTCAATATATTTTTGGGTAACTGTACATTAATCAATTTATATCTATATTTACAAGAAACTTACCATTAAAATTAATGAATAAGCATTACGAAGCTCGAATTGATCGATCTATGATAGCATAGCATAGCATAGCATAGCATAGCATAGGATGGGATAGGATATATGATATGACATGATATATGATATATGATAAATAACATGATATGGTATGTGATATGAGATATGATATATGGCATATATGATATATGTTATGGAATATATATGATGTATGACATATATAATATGATATATGATGATATAGTATGATATGTGATATGATATATGATAAATAACATGATATGGTATGTGATATGAGATATATGATATATGACATATATGATATGTTATGAAATATATATGATATATGACATATATGATATGATATATGATGATATAGTATGATATGTGATATGATATATGATAAATAACATGATATGGTATGTGATATGAGATATATGATATATGTTATGAAATATATATGATATATGACATATATGATATGATATATGATGATATAGTATGATATGATATGATATGATATGATATGATATGATATGATATGATATGATATGATATGATATGATATGATATGATATGATATGATATGATATGATATGATATATTTAGAGCCCGGATGTTAAGAAAAATGCCTTTTTTTTAAGTGAGTGTATGTATGAAAAACCTATTAGAGATAAACACGTTTCCACACATTTGTGAACGATAAGCCCTATTTTTTATTTTGCCCTATTTTGCCTATTTTAAAGTTAAACGCCTTTTTTTAGCCTCTTTACGTCGTTATTGTACATTTTCTATATTATTATTGCATTTAAAATAAACAGTACATAAATTACACCAAAAAACATAAAAGAATGGTTGTACAAATTAAAAATATATATTCACCTCACACAAATATTTGCTGAGAATCTTATTCTCCAACAATACAACATAATATTTTCAAGAAGTCGTAAACTTTTCCCCCTACCGATTCCATCTTTTATGTCACTTAGCAAAGATGTTTGAACAGTATAAAACTCTCAGTGTTCAGGTCACTTCAGGGTTTACCAGCGAAAGAAAGGTGATGAGGGAAGTATTAAAAGCAAGCCTCCAGGCCCCGTTACTATTGTCGCTTGCACGCACGAGTCACGCGTAATTTGAAGTCTCATCATTCTCACACCCCTCTTTTTTTGGGACAATAAACAGTCGGTTTTTCCCGATCTCTGAAAGAAAGTAGAGATAGTCCTTCTGAAATAAGTTGTTTTAAGTTTGCTCCAATCACTTTCGTACAAGTAGAAAGATCTTTTTCCACCCTGAAAAACGTTCTCTCTGACAGGCGGCTCACTATGACAGTTGACAACTTAGAAAAGCATCTTGTTGTGACATGTAACCAAGGGAAGTGAGTACCGTATGGATAGTTTATCAAGTATTTGTCTATTTTTTGTCTGTTCCCATGAATAATAAATTCCTATTTCACTGTCTATTTTTACTATTTTAGTGTCTATATGCCTGCCTATTTTAACTAAAATATACGCCTAAAGATCCGGGCTTTAGATATGATATATGATATGACAAATAATTCTGTATCTATTGAAATTCATATTGAAAATATAGTTGACCTGGTTGACAAGTTGGTATAGCGCTGGCCTTCTATGCCCAAGGTTGCGGGTTCGATCCCGGGTCACGTCGATGGTATTTAAGTGTGCTTAAATGCGACAGGCTCATGTCAGTAGATTTACTGGCATGTAAAAGAACTCCTGCAGGACAAAATTCCGGCACATCCGGCGACGCTGATATAACCTCTGCAGTTGCGAGCGTCGTTAAATAAAACATAACATTTTTTTAACATATTGAAAATATCAACATTCGGATGAGGATGTAATTTATTGTATAACTGTAACATTTGGAAAACTGGGGAATTTTTTTGAGATTCAGTATTTGTCCTTGGTATGTAAAATAAAATTCGAAATTTCGTTTTAAGCTTAGGTGCATATAATGTTATATAAGAAAATAAACCAACACAGTCCAACTTATTGTTAATAATTTTATAAAGAAAGTTTAAAGATTGACAATTTCGTCTAAGTTGCAAACTAGTAAAATGAAAATGTTGAAGCATTGTAGCATAACTCTCATAGGTAGGCTAATCATTACAAAGTCTGTAATATAACCATTTAAAAAATTTGATTTGAATTTTTTCTAGTAACAATATATTTGTTAGTAACTGGGTTCCAGATAACAGCAGCATACTCTAATTTTGATCGAACAATGGAATTATACAAAATTATTATAGTTCTGACTTTAAATTTACAAGAATTTCTCATAACAAAACCTAAACTTGTATACAAATTTATAATCTATACTAATAATACATCTGTAGCCGAAATTTTTCTGGTAATTTTCGATTTTCCAAAAATAATTGGTCCTAACATATATAATTAACCACCCTGAAACCGAAAATCGCATTTTTGAAATTTTTGTTTGTATGTCTGTCTGTATGTTTGTTACCTTTTCACGCGATAATAGCTGAACCGATTTATATGAAAATTGGAATATAAATTAAGTTCGTTGTAACTTATATTTTAGGCTATATGGCATTCAAAATACTTTATTTAAAAGGGGGGTTATAAGGGGGCCTGAATTAAATAAACCGAAATATCTCGCTTATTATTGATTTTTGTGAAAAATGTTACATAACAAAAGCTTCTTTAAAAATGATGTCCGATACGTTTTATTCTTTACAAAATTTTGACAGGACTGATATTTAATGAGATAAATGAGTTTTAAAATTAAAACAACGCCATCTAAGACGGTACAATGAAATAACAAATGACTTCGTCTATAAGGGGCCTTGGGCAACAACAATCGAAAAAGGGGCCTTGGACAGCAACAATCGAAAGCTATTAAACTATTCCTATGCACAGAAAATTTGATAGGCTTTTTTGTACATTCGTTTTCTGTATTTCTTAAAATAATATTTATGTACACACTCATTTTAATGTCAGAGAATTAATGAACAACGAGAGTGTATTGATTTAGTATGCAGTAATAGTACGTTAGCTTAGCAATCCATTACTTTATAATTCAAATTTTAACTATGCTCAATTGAATCGTGTTAAATACATAAAATAGACTATATATGCAATAAATTCAATGCAAAAAAAAATTGAGTAATGAGCCAAGCAGATTATGTTGCGCTGTTGTAAAGGTTGTTGCTTCTGAGATTCAAGAGCCTCCACAACAAATTAAAAACTTACTTATCGGAGTACATCCGTTATCAACGCACTTTTTATATAATATAATATAATATAATATAATATAATATAATATAATATAATATAATATAATATAATATAATATAATATAATATAATATAATATAATATAATATAATATAATATAATATAATACAATATAATATAATATAATGTAATATAATATAATATAATATAATAATAAATATGTAGCAGAAAATTTTCTGGTAATTTTCCCTTTTCCAAAAATAATTGGTGTTAACATGTATAATTATTCATCCTGAGACCGAAAATCGCTTTTTTTTTTTAAATTTTTGTTTGTATGTCTGTCTGTCTGTTTGTTACCTTTTCACGCGATAATGGCTGAACGGATTTCGATGAAAATTGAAATATAAGTTAAGTTCGTTGTAAGTTAGATTTTAGGCTATATGACATTCAAAATACTTCATGTAACGGAGGCTGAATTAAATCGAAATATCTCGCTTATTATTGTTTTTTTTTGTGAAAAATGTTACATAACAAAAGTTTCTTTAAAAATGATTTCCCATAAGTTTTATTCTATGCAAAATTTGATAGGTCTGATAGACTTTTAAAATAATAATATAATACGTTTTCACCGCCGCCTCAGATTGTAGCGTTGTTGTTCCTGCAGTAATTCCCATGTGCAAAATATAAAAATTTTGAATAGGAAGAAAAAACACATTTATTCATTCCATAGCAATGGTACATAGGAGATCTTGAATTCTTACATTTTCGAAAGAAAGAAATATAATTACATATCACTGTTTATGCTGTATCACTATTTAAGTTATTTGAAGGTTTCAGAACCATAGTGGGCCAAGCGCCATTTACTGAAGACGTAGAAAACAAGGGTTAAAATTAAGTTATTTTCATAATTCAATGGAACCATATAGCAAGTAATATAAAGTATACACAACAAAACTAAATGATATGTCAATCTTCATTAAACTATAGTTGCGTGTAATAACAAATAAGAAAAATGTTAAAGGAATTGTCATTGCACCAAAAGAGTGGTCTCTGGACCAAAATGATCGCAATTTAATTATTTAAATACAATTTCAATTAAGTAACATATTAAACGATTTATCCTTCTAACAAACACGAATGTTCCCTGGATCAAACTTCCTATTTTAATTACGTAATTACTTTATATTTATTTCTAACAGGTGCAGCGGAGCGCACGGGTACGGCTAGTATTATTAATATGACTATGAAATGTAAAATTACTCCTAAATAATATACCTAAATCTTTATGTTCATTTTCTGATATATGACATGATTTGAGATAGGATAGGATAGGATAGGATAGGATAGGATAGGATAGGATAGGATAGGATAGGATAGGATAGGATAGGATAGGATAGGATCGTTTTAACGGAGGTACCTGAAGGCTTTCACGCAGCCTAAGGCTTATTGTGCATACCACTCCTGTTCTGTGAATGATCTCGATGTCAAAAGGACGCGCTCTAGAACATATACAGCAAGCTTTACCATGAACTTAACCCGGGTTATGGTAGTGATTACAACGACATCTCAATTAATGATGACGAAATGAGTCCGAGGTTCAGAGCTAGAAATTACTTAGCAATTCTGCTTCAATTGAATGAGGAAAAATCTCAAGAAAAAATCTCCGTCAGACATGCTGAGCGTCATTTCAGTGTGGTGGACTTACGTTTGGTTAATTATGCTCTATTAGAACAGGATAGATTACGTTCTATTTTGTGTACAAATCTATGACAGCGAAGCTTCCGAGTATTGTGTAAGCGGTCCTCTTAATACTTGTTAGCCTATGGTAATTAAATTTCTCGCTACCCACGGGCCAGCCATATTGAGTTACGCAACCTGATTAAGCACCAGAATTTAACGGTTTATTTTATAAATTCAATTAGAATGTTACAGAACAACACAAAACGAATGAAATAAATGACTAAATAGCATATTCGTGCGCACTTACGTCTATGTGGCTTATTAAACAACTAAATAAAGTGATACGACATTGATAATCGCATTTCTCAGCATCGTTATACCGAATTTTGCACACCTTTACTCCCTCTTACTTATCTGTCCGATTCCACAGTCTTTCTCGGTATCATAACTTAAATACTCGGTCACAATATGATAACACGCTAGAAATACCACTGCAAACATCATCTCTTTATTCTCCAATCTTTCACTGTTACTACTTCTCGTCACTGGAATTCTCTGCCGCCTGAAGTCAAGGGCTGCCGAACTTTAATTTCCTTTAAATGTAAATTAGAAAAATATCTTATGATGAGTTGCCAGATCTAACGCGTTGCAAATATTTAATGGAATGTGTTTCACTGTATTTATTTTTATGTACATTTATTTTTTTCTTACTTTTATTATCTAAATCGTGTTTATATATCACTTAACGCCAATATGTATCCCACTGTGTTGTTTTTTCTTATCAATCTATTTTTTGTGTACATTTTATTCAATTGTCGGTTTCTGGTTTAATATTGTGAATCCTACTTAATTGTAATCTAATACTAATATGTATTAGTAATGTGTTTATTTTTATTTTTACTGCGTACATTTTTTTATTGAATTATTGGCTTCTGTCTTTATGTGATTCGTATTTGATTCTAACAACATTAATATGTATTTCACTATGTTTATTTTTATTTTATGAGGTAAATTTTATGTAACTACGTCTTTTGATCTCATTATGTACCTAAATTGTATCAGTATGTAATTACTTAATTCCGATCCAGTTTTATGTTCAACTGTGTAAGCAAGTTCTTAATCCTGGTTGAATGTAAGAGAAGGCCTTACGGCCTTAACTCAGCCAGGTTAAATGAAGCCATTATTATTATTTCTATTATTATTATTATTATTATTATTATTATTATTATTATCAATACACGAAACAATAGAATATCATTTTACTCAAGATGTAAACAATAGTTTGCAAGTTAGTCTTGGATATCACATTGAGAAGTATTTTTTTCCTATCTAAAAGACGTAAAGATGCAGACATAATAAAAGTCGGTGTTAATCTGAAGTAAGTTGTTGGAAATATGAATCAACTGAGATATTTAATTAATCGAAGTGTTTATTGAATTATCCTTTGAATGTTCTAAAAGACGGCGGCAAATATAAGTGGGTAACGAACACGGAACCATTAAGGGCAAAACTAGTTAAGATGACTCCATTACTTGCCGGCAGATAGTGTTACTCGCCTTCCTAACCTTCCCATCCGACGCCAGTAACAAACTTAGGATCTCAGCCCTTTTATAAGTGAGATTGGGAAGACCAAGAACGGAAATGAGGGAGGAGGAATGAAAAGGAGCTGGCGTTTCAGGGTTCGATGGGGGAAGAAACTTCGTATTAATTATTACACTAGTTTTAAAGATTATATTTTCGGGTTGCGTCCAACTCTTGGGAAACTTGCAATGGGATTAAATCGTGTTTTAATCCATGGCCTATAGAAATGTCTTACAGGAATACTAAAAAAGATGCATAAAAACCTCGGAAATAGAAATACCACAGTTTTTCAGACCTCTGTATTAGAATTAGAAGTAATTCATCATTCGAATATTTTATCTTTATTGGAGTTTTGACTTTTGACTTCTTGTGTAATTTAAAGCTGATACAAGTCTCGGGATACTATCGACATGAAACCAACACAACAGCAGTACGGATGATACTTTTCTAACTATACGCGCAAGTCCCTGAGAAGATTTTATTATTCTCTGTTTTCTGATGAAATACATTAAATAATTTTAAAGACAATAATTTATGAAATTAAATTTCTATTATTCGAATTCCACAAGTATTTAATTTGAATAATAAGATAGATAAAATTGAAGCTATTCTACGTTTATAAAATTCCAATGTGATGGAAGTGTATTATATAGGCCCTTATTAAATTCCTTCATTTACTCTTTCTGACTAATGTCTTACAATTACTGCGCACTCAGCTATTTACTCATTGATTGCAAATTAAGCCTACTCTTTCTTCTCCGCCTCACTTTCGTGCTATATATCTTTGACTTTTATTTCAATTACTATTTATATATCTTTAATTTATTCACTGTTTATGTGTGCAAAACATGCATTATAAATTTCAAACATATGGTGTTATATACAAGATACTGTCCACACCTGTGAAGTAACGGTTAGCGCGTCTGGCCGAGAAACCAGGTGGTCCGCGTTCGATTCCCGGTCGGGGCAAGTTATATGGATGAGGTTTTTTCCGAGGTTTTCCCTCAACCCAATATGAGCAAATGCTAGGTAACTTTCGGTGCTGGACCCCGGACTCATTTCACCGGCATTATCACCTTCATTTCATTCAGTCGCTAAATAAACTAAAATGTTGATAAAACGTCGTAAAATGACCTAATAAAAAATACAAGATACTTTTGTTACTGTCTAAGGTTTTTCAAGATACATTTGTGTTTTATTGTTCTAGTTAAGATACAAAATGTGCAATTTATTAAGCTAAAATTATTTTTAAATATAAAAGAGCCAATTCTAAAAGAATCTTTTAATGCTCAGCAGATCATCTTTAATTTTTAAGCACGTTAACATTCAATATTATTGTGTTTCAGTTACAATTTCTCTTACCATATCCAAGTAATTATTAATTTTCTCAGTATAAGTCCTTCTCCGTCATAAATTTATTTGGCTAGTTTTCATTGTTTATTTTCAACAAAATTGTCCATCATACTGACATTTCTTTTCATTCATTACTGAGTAATACCAATGTAATTTATTCCAATATATTTGTAGAATATTGTCTAGTGTCTCTTTGTAAAATTTAATGGTAATGTGACTAAACTTGAATTATTGTTTTACTATGATGTGCGGAAGTACATATGGAGTTTCAGTGCAGAATTCTGCGTTTGCATATGGTGAAGAATTGGTAGTACGGAGAAAAATTCTCTCCGGCACCGGGACTCGAATCCGGGTTTCCAGCTGTACGTGCTGGTGTTTTATCCACTAAGCCACACCGGATTCTTCACCTTATGGAAACGCAGAATTACTGCACTGAAACTCCATATGTACTTCGGTATATCATAGTAATATGATAACGCGTAAGTAATCACTGTGTGATCATTACGGCGCCATGTTCCATCGGACCCCGCCCACCTTTGGTCCGTCCCAGGAATCTGAGGAGTAACTTCGCGCATATGGGGGCGGAGTGTATCTGTGCCGGCGTGTATTGCGGACAGTATCAGCTCGAGTCCGCTAAGGGGTAAGATGCTCGTAGTAGAAGGTAGAATAGAGTTCAGATAGAAATTATCCCCTCCTGCAAGTGATTGCTCGCTTCGTTCTAGCAACACCTCCCTCCAGAACAGTCATTGGCCCTAGCCTTCCCACATACTACTTACGTAGAGGTCTTGTTTCGTGTTTCTACTCCACAAATCCCTGGGACGGACCATAATCACTCGTAATGAGTTCACCTCTGCACTTGTGGTTGGATATTATATCTACTGTCACTCATTCTGTAACACGGTACACGAGGGTAGGCGAACAAAAGGGGGACACAGTAGTATAATTAGGGGATTCAATCCGGCATCGGAGTTTGAATCCGGTGTGGGTTAGTAAATAAAGCCCCAGAACGTGAAGCTGAAAACCCGGGTTCGAGTCTCGGTACCGGAAAGAATTTTTCTCGGTTCTACCGATTCTTCACCATATTGAATTACTGTATTGGACTCACTGCTGGTGTGAAAATTCTATAATACTATTAAGGTGTAAAAGTATTCAATCTTCACTAAACAGATGCATTTACCTATGATAAGTTATATATTGTTTCATTTGACAACTGAATCTTTTGCATTCGTCATTATTTCTGGGAGATTTTTTTCAATACTTGCGTGTTTTAATGCTTAATTAAAATGCTTTAATAGCATTATTTGAATGGCTTTCAAGTAATTTGGTGGCCTAGGGCACGATTTATTGATGTACGGTACATAAAGCATACGTATCGCCTGGTTTTGCTTTTAGCATAAATAGAACCATAATTTGTTGCTTAAAGCAACCTGGTGCTCAAATGATATTAAGAAAAATACAAATTGAATAGCGAAGTAGTACGAGTATATTCGTTAAAACACATGCCTTGTATTTGTGAAGCCTGCGATTCGATTCCGGCCCGGCTAACCTGTCTTCGGTTTTTCGTGGTTTCCTAAGACTCTTCAAGTAAATGTCGGGATAGAACCAGTTACGAAGTGCCACGACCCATTTCCTCTCAATAGCTATTAATAATCATCAGTCATCTTCCGTAACTGTCAAACTATCTGTCTGATAAGCAACGCAATAAATGACAAATGACGCTGTCCTCGCTAATAAGATAAAAATAGGTTAATTTTTAGGGCAACCGTGGAAAACGTGGAAACGCCGAGATAGAAACAAAATCGGAATATCAAAGGACAGATGAAACGGAGACATAGAGAACACTTTCCGATTTTATTTACTTTATTCGTTACAATATGCCATCATAGAGACTCGTCTGTTTTTTGACGGAGCTTTATGGGCGGTACCGCTAACAATAAACAAATTACTCTTAATGAAACGCCATTGTTCACTCTGTTCAAACACTGTATAGATTTTACTGCATTCTATTTGCCGGCGCAGCATACCAGTGGCCTTTCATTTCATTTCAGTGAGAGGTCGGAGAGATGACGATTGAGAATGCGTGTTGTTTTTGTAGGATCGCTGAATTCAAACGCAATATAATTAAGTTTCAGCGAGTAGAAGGAGAATGTTTGATGAAAGACCTTAGTTTGTTATTAAATTCAACAGTTACATTTTAAATTGCCACAGTATCCTAATTATTGCGGTTAAATCTCTATGAAAGAGAGGAAGAATATGTGTGTAAATTTCATGCAAACTGATTTTCTGTAATTTTCAGCAAAGAGTTTAATGACTTTCTGCTTAAAATTGGGGATCTTGCTACCACAAGTGAACTAAATCCATCACACCTTTCTTAGACGAACGCCAGATGCATTCAAAACGAGTACAAGGAAAACAGAAGAAAGAATTTTTAATATCACATCAACAAATCCATTTGTTTTTTGCATAAACATTTTAGCACCTTTTATTTACATATCTAGAGTTAATCTTTCCATATGTATTTACTTTCTATTTATTAGTATTTAGTATTAGTATTTATTTATTTAACCTGGTAGAGATAAGGCCATGAGGCCTTCTCTGTCCCTCTACCAGGAAATTCCAACTATAATATGAAGAATAAAATTATAATTAGTATTAAATTTACAATTACAATTACTAATAAAATTACAATTAGTATTAAATTTACAATTACAATTAAAATAAAACTCAAAGTACGAAAAGATTACCTGACTAATTAAAGCTAGATAATTTATCATAGAAAAACAAAGAATATTTTATATATACTGAATTACAAATCAAACCTAGAATAACAAAATTGTATAGTGATGAAATTACTGGATATTGAAATATTTTGTGATAGATTAAGGAAACTATTTACAAGAAATCAATTACTGACCAAGTGCCTAGTAAGTTTGCGTTTGAATTCAATTTTATTTCGACAATCCCTGATGCTAGCAGGTAGCGAATTCCAGAGTCTTGGCAGGGATATTGTGAAAGAGGATGAGTATGAGGAGGTGCGATGGGATGGTATTGTTAGTATTGTTTCATGACGAGAGCGTGTGTTCAGATTATGGTGGGAAGAAAGGTAAGTGAAGCGAGAAGACAGGTACGAAGGAATAGAAGAGTTCAAGATTTCTAAGAGAAGGAGAAGTGAATGTAAATTTCTTTTCTTATCTAGTTTAAGCCAACCTATTGTTTCCAGGGATGGGGTAACATGATCATATTTACGAACATTGCATACAAAACGTACACACAAATTATGAGCACGTTGAAGTTTTGTTTTGTTCTCGCTGGAGAGGTCAGTCAGTAAAATGTCAGCATAGTCAAAATAGGGAAATACAAGTGTCTGCACAAGGGACTTTTTTAAGCAAGTGGGAAGATGAACATTTATGCTTTTTAGCACATGGATAATAGAATATACTTTTCTGCAGGTTTCTGTGATTTCCAAGTCTCAGTTGAGATTATTATCTATGCGAATGCCAAGATTTTTTACTGAAGAACTGAAAGGAATATGCACTGTAGGCCTACTTACTTTATTATCTTCATTAACTTACTGTTTTTATCTTCATATGATAAAGAAAGTATATTTTATAATGAAGTATTTATTTTATTCATAATTTATTGTTCCTCATTAACACAGCACAATTACATGCATAATTATATGACGCCAGATATCGCACTATTTTCCCTACGCTCGAGCTCTTTTAAATAACGTATTTGCCGGGAAGGAAGTCAAATATTCGTTATTTATTTCTGCCACCTTGAATCAAGTTGTCAAGTGAATGACATGGATAAAACCTTTCCCCTTGACCTTTACACCAACGTGAAGCTCCATAGAATAGATTACAAAACACTTCTGCGCATGTCCAGACAGAGGTAGTTGGTAATGGCTCGGATGGCAAGGATATGTACAGTGTACAGCCTTACAGCAGTGCATGAGCGGGCGAACGGCATTGTTACTCTGACACGGCGCAGCGCGGTAGTTTAAATCGGTATTTCTACTGGATTCACTCCATGGAAAATCCATAATTTCTATAATATTTGCTATCTTATAGCGCTCTGAATGTAAGTTAAAAATAAGACTTAATTATATCTTATTTAGGCAGTCCCATAGCACGAGGGCACTACCTCTAAAGCAGCCCCTGTTCCTAAGTACTTCACTTGAGTAGCTTTCTTCAGAATAGACCATTTGCAATCATCATTAATTCAACAACCATCATTATGAATTCTTATATTTAATTTATCACAATATTTTAATTTTTGTAAACCACTAAGTTCAAGGAAAATTAAATCAAATTAGTTTTGGAAACATTTAGTGAAAGAAAAGTGAAAAATTAAGGATAACAGATCACACATATGAAGAAAAAGAATGACTAAGAGGATAATACCACAGTCTAGTATATACAGTCACGAAGCTTGAGTTGTGAGGGTGCTAGAAACAATAGACTGTGAGGGCACTATGTCACATTGTCTGTAATGAGGCGATAGTAGCGATCCTAGTGGTTAGCAACTATCTATGGATGCATATTTACTACGTATTGAGCTTCGTGACTGTATATACTTGACTGTGGTAATACGAAAACGAAAAACGAGAAGAATAAGAAAGAGAAGAGAAAGGAAAATGAGATAAATGAAGGTAAGAAATAGGAAGGGAGAAAGAGATACGAGTGACGAAAAAAAAGTTGAGAAGGTGAGAAAGCAGGGAAAGAACATTGAAAGGACAAGACAATAATTATTAATTATTCATCGAGCAAAGCGAGAATAAGAGAAATGAGGAAACTGTTCAATCGAATTAGCAAGGATGTGGAGTTCTTTGTATAACCGAAACTGTTACCTCGTTTGGTATAGACCCTGTATTCAAGTTGCGCATGCGCCACTGGATGTCTTTTGAAGACCTAATTAATAAGTTGGCATGCACTTCAAACTGTGCAGAAAGTTGTGCAAAGCAAGGATGGCAGTAGTAGAAGCAAGTTCGCGGCGTAGGAAGACAGCTGCTAGCAAAGACACATACGTGCAGTCTGACTCGAGGCGTTTACTTCATTTTATTCTATTCGCATTTCTCTCATGCGTATACCGGCTAAAGCAGTCCAAAATATATTAAAACGTTCCGACGAGACACTTCACAATCAGCCTCTGGCAATACGTCTCAATCCGAGGTGATATAGAGAGAGTAACACACAGAAGTAGTAGTGATAGACTAATAATTTGTAGAAGTATTAGTATTATTAAGACTAATAATAGTGGAAATAGTAGTAAATAGTATACTCCTGGAAGTAAATGGATTTTTTCTAAGGAGGGCCTGTCTTCCTCTGAATGGCGGGACGCAATTAAGATGAATGCTAACGTAGCACCAGTGAGAAGTCTTCATGGGAGATCCTTAGACTGTTTCCGTTGCAGGTATTGCAACGAGATTGAAACCTTAGCACACGTCCTAGGATCCTGTCAGCAAGGAGAACTCCTGAGAAATTCACGCCATCATAACATCCGAAAAATAATAGCACAAGCCCTTAGAAAAAGATCCTTCGAGGTCCATGAAGAGGTGCACTGCGTTGCGTCTGAAGGCGGCGGAATTAGAAGAGCGGACATCGTGACTCTAGACGAGACTAATAGTAAAGGGTTTATACTGGACCCAACTGTTAGATTTTAGATGAGTCAGACCCAACCATCTGAGGTCAACAAAGAGAAACAACAAATTTATGAGCCTACTATTCCGTATTTTCGAGAAAAATATCAGATGGAAGGCACCTGGGAAGTACATGGTTTAATGATCGGAGCGAGGGGCACCATCCCACGATCAACTGTAAACACTATCAAAATATTTGGAATCCATGACATCATTCCAAAAATTATTACTTCTATCATTAAAGGGTCTGTGGCGATTCTGAAAAATTATTTATGCGAAATATTATAATCCCCCCTCTTTCTATCCGTTAGTGTGTGATTGTTACAATATATGTACAAATTTATTATCTCTTAAATTTAAGTTTCTAGTTCACATTTCAATTTGACTCATCTTTTTACTGTAATCGTTATTATTGTTATATGTGTGTTATTCTGTGTTTTTGGCAACCCAGGATGCCTGGGCAGACTATTTCTTGGAAATAAATTATATATAACAGACTAATAATGAAAGTATTAGTAATAGTGATGGTAATAGTAATTGTAGTATCCTAGGGCTAGGCATCTCACTTGAAACAACTGGATGTGGAAGCCTCAGGCTGCAGTGCAAGCCTTCTAGTCCCTCCTATATACAAGGAAAATAAACCTATGTCAAAGATTATAAAAGAACATGATTGCTTTTAAAGTTCAAGATATTCACAATTAATGGGTCACCCTTCTCATGTGGTTACAGTAGCACAAGACTATCACTGATTTTTATTAAAATATCCAAGAGAAGAAATAGCATGGTAGCGACGGGTTGGGGACAACTGGCCACAGAAAATTGGCCACAGAGGCAACTCGCCACATAATTGAAATTCGTATCAAAGACAATTAGCCACACAATAAAATTCAAGGCAATATCAAATTCGCAACAATTTATAATATATTTCTATGGTAACGCAAGACAAGTCCAGAAGCTGTAAACTAATTAGGAACAATGGCGGAAGAAATTTGCTTCAAAAAATCAGAAAGAGGCTCTGACAAATTAATATATCTTGGCTGCATGTACACAAGACTTAGAGAAAATAAAAATAGTGTTTGGCGCTGTGACATGCGTGGCGGGTGTAATGCAACAGTCACGTTATCAGAAGTGGAAGCATTGTCGTCAAAGAACCGTCTGAACACAAGAATCATTCTGCAGACTGGGGAAGGATTGAGGCAAAGGAATGTGTAGAGAACATGAAGGCAAGTGCGGGGACTTCCCGAGAACAAACATCTGTCATTATTCAAAATGAGTTACAGCGTATTGCAAGCGAAGCCAATGTGAATCTACCGAAGAAACCAACTATTAAAATAACTGTGCGCCGTGCCAGGAAGTTGCACCTACCACCTGAACCAAGGAATATTGACGAACTGAACGTTTTAGCCGACAGATACACTAAGACCGTATAAGGTGAAAGATGGTTGCTGCATTTTGAACCGGACGACAACGTGAAAGTTATATTTTTCACTAATTCACATTTAAATAAACTGTTACAGTTCCATTTTTGGATAATGGACGATGTGGCAAATTGTCTATTTGTGGCAAATTGTCTGTCTGTGGCAAATTGTCTATCTGTGGCGAATTGTCTCTATTATCAGTTTTCTGTAGCCAATTGTCCCAGTTACCAATTTTCTGTGGCCAATTGTCAGGAACAGGGTAGCGACTTCTCTAAGAAAGAAAGCGCTTGTAAGTTTTAAGTAAGCTGTACATTTTAAAGTGGTGTTCTGTTTTCGAAATTCGTACTAATCATTTCACGTGATCAAACTACATTTTTGGGTTAGGTCTCTTGAATCGTAAACTGTTTAGTTAAAGCAATGAATTTCATATTGCCAGACAAAATAAATGTTATGCTAAATCATACTAATCTTAATTATCAACATAATATACGATAGGTCCAGGAGAAAAGTATGCTATTTCATAATTTATTTTACCATTTAGAAAACATCTCACAACATAAAAATGAGATGTGGTAAATAAGTAAGACTTTGTTATTGCTAATTACTATATTATTATTATTATTATTATTATTATTAATATTATTATTATTATTATTATTATTATTATTATTATTATTATTATTATTATTTCAGTACGTAGCATTCTGATTTTTCCGTCTTTGGTGATAACTGGTTTTAGTTGGCAACACTGAAGAGACGGCCAAATTAGACTTTTAGGAACTACACTCATGTGATCCTCACTATAGAGTGATTCCCTTGAGCAGAGAAGTCTGGATAAACGTGATTGTCACAGTAAACAATCCGGTATGCAAATTCACACACAGGTAAACGCACAGAAATGTAATGCATATGAGAAATGTGTTCCCTACAATGACACTTCCTGTTATTAGCAGACAAATGCTTCGCTTCTCATTATACGTAATTAGCAATATAGGTGTCACATTGGATTACAATGTGGAGTTAGATATTTGCAAGTTATCAAACCCAAAACAGGTTAACTGTATGATGAATATTCTGAACGATATGTAAACTGCAGCCAACGTTTGAAATGTAATATTATACTAGGAAATTGTTCGAACTAAATTGGTTGACAAGAGTAACTCATGAAAGGGAAAGTAAGCAATTTAATTATTAATATACAAACTTACAGGTTTGAATAGATTACAACATAATATACTAATTTAATAAGTGAATGATCAGTCAATTAAGGGATACTAGGGCAAAGCTTTGATATCTTTAAATTTTAATCAGATTTATTTCATATTTTAACTACCTATTAGACGCATTAAGAATAAGGCGTGTGCAAATTTTCAACTCAATCGGACTGTTGTTTGTAACTTAATTTTATTTTAATTATGCAAATTAGGGATATATATTAATCAAAATGTTCCTTGCCCATTGAATTTAAATACAGCCCGTTAATATTTTTTCATACGGACCCTAATTCATGGGCAATATTTTAACGTTGAGAAATTTGTTATATCCAGGCCAGTTTAGACACAATAAAGTTTTGAAAATCACACATTTATTTATTTATATTTTTGATTTATATTAAGATGTCTCTACGTGGGATTTCAGATAATATATGCATGAAAATGTACGAATTACTGTCATTGAATTTCGTTAAAACTACATGTGCATGGAGGACCTTGAACTCCGAAAACCTAATTTCGAGAAAAAGGCAAGAAGGAGTAGAGGCAAAAAACTTCTTAATAGGCCTATCAACTTCCTAAGTACCCAAGAAATATTATTTCACACGTTTCACCGAAACTTCATTTTTGACATTTTTTCCTTGTAAAAAAAACAGTTGTAGTGTCCCTTAAGTGCCTTATTAAAATAGAGTGGAACATGAGGAATGGACAGACAGAATAAGGGACGAAACTGTGCTAGAAAGAGTGGGTGAAGAAATGACAATGCTGAAACTAACCAGCAAGAGAAAAAGTAATTGGTTGGCTCACAAGAAACTGCCTACTGAAGGATGCACTGGAAGGAATGGTGAACGGGAGAAGAGCAATCATATTAGGACACAAACGGCAAACCGACGCTGTAAAGCAACTCGACATTTCCCCCGTTAAAGTAAGTACAGTGCATATCTCTTTCAGTTCTTCGGTAAAAAATCTTGGCATTCACATGGATAATAATCTCAACTGGGACATGCAAATCACAGAAACCTGCAGAAAAGTATATTCTATTATTCATGTGCTAAAAAGGATAAATGTTCATCTTCCCTCTTGCTTAAAAAAGTCCCTTGTGCAGACCCTTGTATTTCCCTATTTTGACTATGTTGACATTTTACTGACTGACCTTTCCAGCGGCAACAAAATGAAACTTCAACGTGCTCATAATTTGTGTGTACGTTTTGTAAGCAATGTTCGTAAATATGATCATATTACCCCATCCCTGGAAGCAATAGGTTGGCTTAAACTAGATAAGAAAAGAAATTTACATTCACTTCTCTTTCTCTTCGAAATCTTGAACTCTTCTATTCCTTCGTATCTGTCGTCTCGCTTCACTTACCTTTCTTCCCACCACAATCTGAACACACGCTCTCGCCATGAAACAAGACTAACAATACCATTCCATCGCACCTTCTCATACTCATCCTCTTTCACAATAGCCCTGCCAAGACTCTGGAATTCGTTACCTGCTAGCATCAGGGACTGTCGAAATAAAATTGAATTCAAACGCAAACTTACTAGGCACTTGGTCAGTAATTGAGACTCGTTCAGACATGGTTTCTTGTAAATAGTTCTTTTAATCTACCACAAAATATCTCAATATCCGGTAATTTCATCACTATAGAATTTTGTTATTCTAGGTTTAATTTGTAATTTAGTATATACAAAAATATTCTTTGTTCTTAACTTCTATGATAAAATGTCTAGCTTTCATTAATCAGGTATTCTTGTCGCACTTTAATTTTTATTGTAATTGTAATCGTAAATTTAATATTAATTGTAATCTTATTGTTCATGTTATAGTTGTAATCCCCTGGTAGAGGGGCAGAGAAGGCCTGACGGCCTTATCTCTACCAGGTTAAATAAATAAATCTAATCTAATCTAATCTAATCTAAGTTCGGGGCAGAAGAAGATCTCAGATGATAGACGATATTAAGATATAAAGTTCGTATGCGAAGACTAAAATGAAGGCAGAAAATAGGAAAGATTAGAGAATGCTGGGATTGCAGTGAAAGATCTGTCCTTGGGGAGAAAAGTATAAAAATATGAGTTAATTAAAAAATGCAACAATATAATTCTTCACTGTGTATCATTTTCACTTTCCAATCAATCTACGAGTTAACGAACTGGCAATAGAATAATATTATGCTTCAACCATTCCGACTACATTCTTTCTCGGGTTTATTTTTGTAGTTAAATATACTGTATATGTTAAGTATTTCTTATATCTATGTTATTAAATGTTTAATTACATAGGATTATAATGATTGAAAACATAATATTAAGACAAATTTTAGGGGAGTACGAAAAGTGGGACATGGTAAAATTGTAAGGTTAAGCAAAACAAAGTACATGACAAATGGAGACGAGAAGTAAAATTCTATCCAGGATTGTAGCATCAGGTAAGCCTAGTTATAGGCCTAACTGTGATTTGGTTTGCGAGAAATGTATTTATACAGGTTGTTTCAGAGGTGGTGTTACAAACTTTCAGGGATGATGGCGAAGGGCTCATGCATCAATTTGAGATAAGGAACCCTGGTCCGGAAATGACCGAGTCGAAAGTTACAAGCAAAAAAGTTCTGTGGAAATGAAATCATTTTATTCCTCTGTACACCTTACTTATATGTATTTATCTGACGTTGTTTACGTTGTCTACTTACAGTATTCAATTCAGTGCGCTGTCTGAGGGACGGGGACAGGAAACTACACTAAAGCAATGCAGATAGCGTAATGTGTAACGGACATGGTCGGTCCTGATATGCACGTCTGTAGACAGCAGTGTATGTGTACAAGTTGCAGTGTCCAGTCGATCAGTCCTAGTGAAATGGAGGAGTACACGAAAGCGAAATAAGCAGACCTGATTTTCGAATACGGATGAGCCAATGGGAACAGTAGACAAGCTCACAGATTGTATCGGGCTAAGTACCCACGTAGGAGACATCCGGCCCATACCACCTTCCCACTCCTGTTCCAAAGGTTAAGGGAAGGAGGGCACGTGGTGCCAAATTACAATTCCATTTCCACACAACTATTTTTGCTTATAACTTTCGACTTAGTCATTTCCGGACTATGGTTCCTTATCTTAAATTGATACATGTGCCCTTCGCCATCATCCCTGAAAGTTTATAACATCACCTCGGAAACACCCTGTATAATAACTATACTGTATATTATATAGATAATTAAAATTATATTGTTGTTTATTAAACTGTCCGTGGATAATCGGGAAGGGTGTCTAGTTATTTTCCTTTATATTACATACATCGCTGACTAGTAACATATTTCACTAATCAGACTTAAAGTGTATAAATTAAAATTATGTTTTATTTAACGGCGCTCGCAAGTGCCGAGGTTATATCAGCGTCACTGGTGTGCCGGAATTTTGTCCCGCAGGTGTTTTTACATGCCAGTAAATCTACTGACATGAGCCTGTCGCTTTTAAGCACACTTTAATGCCATCGACTTGGGACGGGATCGAACCCGCAACCTCGAGACAGAAGGGCAGCACTCTACCGACTGCACCACCTAGGCCGACTTTTAAGGTGTATACAAGAAAATAACAATAATGCATAATAATTGAGCGATTGAATAAATAACAAGCCAGACAAGCAATATGTTTCAGTAAACAGCGTACTGAAATAGCCGATGCTGTCTGCAGGAAGAAAGAGACGTGGTTGTGGCAACCGCTCGGAAAATATGTGGAAACGCCAAGGAAAACAATGAAGAAAGAAGAAAGACTGAAGATTCCATTCCATGATATCATGCAAATCTGCGATGTCAGTCACTCCGTTGACCCATTTTGTGAGGTACAAACTGCATCATATCAACGATAACGTTTTAAAAAGCCATTTCCTAAACGACTGTCCATTTTCACTTATCTTGAACCCACTCTTTAGACTTTACAGCATTGCAGCGTCTCATTTCTAGTTCATAACCGTTCCTTATAAGCTTACAGAAAAGAGCTAATACAAGTCATTTTTCATACTTTGGAATAAATTATGTATATCGCCCCCTATTCTTCCTGTACTGTCTCCTCGTCTTCTTCTTCCACTCCTTTTATGTAATGTCCAAGATCATTGTAGTAGCCTACTTTAGAATGTCATATTCCGTCTCTCTATTTTTTTAACAGTCTGTAATTTTTTAAAAACAAAATTGTTTAAACTTTCGTACTAATTTAATTCATTATAATTAAAGAGCGGAAAAATATGAAGAAAATTTTAGCTAAACATAAAATTCGTAACCATAAAATAATTAAAGAATGTCATTTTTTTAAATATTAACGTCTTCTAATGCAGGAATCACGACGACAAATGTACGTCTTTTAATGTTGCCAACCTCAACACGAGCGAGTCTGCTACAAATGTCCCGAAATTCAGCTACAAATACCAAAATTGAAGGAGTTGAGACCCATAGTGGGCCAAGCGCCATTTATTAAAAACGGAAGACATTTATTTCCTATAAGTTTTCGGAATTTCACTGAGGAAGCGAGAATGGTATGGCATTGGGTATAACGCATGTTATTTTTCCTTTAAGAAAATCGAAGCTCATTTACAAAATTCTCCAGTAGATCGGAAATACATCAAAGGAAGTTCAGTATTGATAAATGAGAATAAATATCAAGCTTTGTTCATAATATTAACATTTTTACTAAATAATATCATATGTGATATAAAAACAACTCCCATTTCGATTCTACTCATGGCCAAACACAAAAATTATAAATTCCAACACTCTGCGATGAACGGTGTAAAATATGAAATTTCATATTTTTCTGCTCTCTATTCATTGCAATAATTTTGAACTTTTATTGCAAGACACATTTTAAAATTCCTTTCCGTAACGAAAAGACATATTTGTTCAGATTAATTTTATCGGCTTCGGTAGTGTAGTCGGTACAGCGCTGGCCTTCTGTGCTCGAGGTTGCGGGTTCGATCCTGGCCCAGGTCGATGGCATTTAAGTGTGCTTAAATGCGACACGCTCATGTCAGTAGATTTACTGGCATGTTAAAGAACTCCTGCGGGACAAAATTCCGGCACACCGGCGACGCTGATATAACCTCTGCAGTAGCGAGCGTCGTTAAATGAACCATAATTCAATTCAGATTAATTTTTCGCACATTTAAGGGACAAAATTAAAATTCTTTCATTAATTTATCATCATAATACACTGCTCTCTTAAACTGACTCAGCATATTTGGAATTAATTCAATAGTTTTCCCAAAACACGCTTTGAAATGTTTCATATAAAATAATTTTATCTCGAAAATTGTATTAAACTGTTTACTTCGAAATATCTCAAAGAATAAGCCCTTGAAATTAATGACATTACTTATGGCGATGGGGAAAGTGACTTCTCTTTGCAAAACTTCAAAATTTACTTTCCTATATTTTTTGAGGATAAAAACAAACGATTTTATATGGATATAGCCCTACTACCTTAAAATTGTACAGTGATACGTCATACTGAATTTCAACTGAGAAAAAACAAAATTGAGGACAAAAAAAAAAACAAATTTAAAGTTCAAGAAATATAATCTTACTTTTACTGGTCATTTCAACATAAACTTCGTGAAAATTTGTTTGAACTATTGTTGATAAAGTAATGAGAAATAAAATGATAAATACTTGATCATGATTAAATTTTTTTGCGGCTTTTCTGTAAAATTTAATTGAATTGCAAGAAGTCCCTTTTTTCCATTAAATTTAGAATATTCTTATTATACTCGTATGTAGAAGCGTGTAAAGTTGAAAACAGATGCATTAAGTATGAAAATATGTGAAACACAATTTTTATTTCAATTTTGAAGTGTGTTCCTAAGATAATGTTGAATTTCGAGAATATAAATATATTTAATTAAAATCACATTTCTAGCCTATATAATTAAGAAAGTTATAGGGTACTCGTATTCAAAATTGAACTTTGTCCCATGTTCAGTATTTTCCAAGTTTGAAGCAAAGTATATGTTAACGCGTTGTAGGTGAATCCTTTTGATTCTACAGGAGTTAAAGCCCTCTCAATTGCGTTGGGTTGTTCAATACTCTTAAAACTGTAACTGTCTGGTAGCTAGAGGCAGGCGTCTTTCAGGACACAGAGGCGTCTTGCTCCATCTCCCTTCTACAAAGAGGGAGCGAGACGTGTTCATTAACAGAATACGTAATGCATGGAAAAGGCGGAATCGTAGTCTGTAATACAGATCATTTAGAAGGGGCGTCGCATCTCCTATTACGTCAACATAAGCAATCGGATTCTTCAGAGGAACAGTCGACTAAAGTCCCAGAACCTCAAATTTCCGACAGAAAGGTAAAGATCGTGTACATCAGGGTTGGACAGAATTATGCACTCTGTGCTTGCACGGTGTACTACGAGAGAAATGTGCTTATAGAGTGCACGAAAACCGGTTCATTTAAGTTGCGGTACGTACTGTATGTTTCAAAAGAAAATGTTATTCTACCAAACTAAATAAGAACACAAAATAATGAAACGCAAAACAAAACATGTCTGTTGCACATTAATTCATATTACTCAATTGCTCAAGATTTGGAGAAACTGTATTAGCACAAGCTGTGAGAAGAACTGCAGTTAAAAGCCCATCATTTCCTGTTTGAAATTTGTTTATTTTCGTAATAGAAAATAACTGTTCACATCTATAAGTGGAACCAAATAATCACAAAACTTTCTCACACAGCTTATGCAGATTGGGAAAGCGTCCTCTTGGGAATCCGTCATAAAACTACACAAGACTCGACCTTGAATCATATTTCGCTCGCATCTCTCGATCACATTGCAGGTCAATCAATTCACACTATAATGAAAGGGAGACGTTATAAATAATCAATTGGAATCAGAATATGTAGCAAAAATACGCAAATCCATTTCCACACAATTTAAATCGTGGAACCTTATGTAAATTCCTGTAATAGACCGGATAGAATACATGCGTAAATTTCGAAATTTTCAGTGTTCAAAATTCTATGCGCTTAGATAAGGATGGGAAATGATATATTTCGCCCTTTTGCATTTGAGGCATCCATAACCGCAATTTCTCCTTAAAAGCTTCAATTCTATCTGCAAATAGTGTATTAAGAATTTCTTTTCCCTGAAGTCCTAAATTTAGCTCATTTAAAAGCTGTAAGATCTGTCATAGCTGCTGGCACACTACAGCGCTGCACTTGGAATTCCACGTGCGCACGGAGGGCAAATGCACTCAAACGCCAACGCTGGTGTACATAATATTGAGGCGCATAGGAGGCAAGGAGATAGAGCTTCTTATCCCTGACACTATGCGAATGTGGTGTCATGGTGACTATTGGCTATCCTTGTACCCCAGTATCAGCTGTAGGTAGTAAGAACACGCATCTGTTCTGAAAGACGTGAAAAGTAAAAGCCGTCCTTATATGGGGTTAAATTCGGATTCCTCTATTCAGTAGCTTGTTTTTAATCAGTGTAATTTTTTTTTACGTAAGTGTTAATTGTAATACTGTTTTTTTCTGTTGATACATTAGTATTAATTATTCCCTGCGACAAAAATATTGCCTAAAATAAATTACACAAAGCTTTTGGTTGCACCAGAGCTAATTTTTCTCTCAACGAACGCTATAAGTTCACTCTTAGCCGAGAGACTACAACGTGTTCATAATCTGTGCATACGATTCATCTGCAATACTCGTAAGTTTGACCATATAACACATCCCCTCCAGTTACTTTCATGGGCGCGTCTGAAGGAACGAAGAACAATACATTCACTGTCTCCTCTATTTAGAATCATGCATACTTCTACTCTGAATTATTTCTTATAGCGCTTTCAATTTCTTACAACTCTTCGAAACCGGCATCAAGCACTTCTTTCTATCCCTCATCATAGAACGTCTTTATATTCATCTTCCTATACTGGGTGTTCATTTCAAAGTGTGTTATGACGTCACTGTTGTGAGTCAGCGATTTGAAGCGAGTTTCAGATTTTATGTCAGAGAAGTTGCCTATTAATCAAGGCGTTCAATCTGAACTTGAGAACGTGTACGGTATAACTTGAACGTCGTAGTAACAGATGGCGGTCTGTACGGTCTGTGTGCTACCATAACCTCTTTCGAACTGTGTTTTGCGCGGGCAAGTCGTACACAGGGTATTTGTTATCATCCGTTGCATACCGCAACCTTCCACAACATTCCCCAATACAAATCAAATGCTCCGTGTCCATATTGACCGTCCAAGTTAATGTCAACAAATACGTAAGTAATCGTCTTAACCCTCTCGCCATATCCCGACAGTAAGAAAAAAACTCACCTCAGTACGTGTTTCCAAACAATTCACATTCCTGCCACTACCGGCGTTACCGCACGTATCGGTACGTACTCGTACTTCCACGGACTCTGCGTACTTCAGAATGAATGCCGTACTTGCTAGGAAACTTCTCTCGCATTTAGGTAATACGCGTCTGCGGGAGTGTAGGAAGATTGAATTCTCTAGGCTCATCGGCTAGCCACATGACGACATACAGCGAGCCATGACACATTTTGAACTGAACACGCAGTACTGTAAAAATACTTCGCCTCTGGAATTCGTTACCTCATGACGTCAGGGACTGCCGGACTTTATCACAATTCAAAATTAAATTGGAAAATTTTGTCTTAGTTAATGTTTTTAGGTATTGCTAGAAGTATTGATTTGTTTTTCTTTTCTTTTTCTTTTTTAATATAGATTAAAATTGCAAGTTTCTTGTTTATGTTAGTTAATTAGTTAGGATGCAATTAATTATGATAATCACTCATTTAAAGTTTGTGTGATTGCAACCTGTATATATTTTTGTGTAGCTTTACTTTGTTTATAGTGTTTTTTTCTCTCTCTCATTATTACTTGTGTAGCTTTACTTTGTATATAGTGCATTTTTCCCTCTTTATTTCTATTATTGTATTTGTATTCCTGGTATTGTGGAAGAGAAGGCCTGATGGCCTTAACTACACCAGAATAAATAAATAAATAAATAAATAAATAAATAAATAAATAAATAAATAAATGGATAAATAAATAACGCCCACTGTAAATAAAAGTAAACCTAACTTACAGTATTTCTATTAAGCCCAACTGTTATCAACTTAAGTAATTACAAGTCACCTTAATTACACACCTACTGCATTAATTAGCCTACATGTCACAACTTAGATAATTACACTGCACCTACAATTAATATGTCAGTCTAGTCTTCTCAACCTTTAATTAACTGTAGGCCTATTGATTTTGAGAGGACCACCCTGAAAGATTGCCGCTGGTAAGCTGTTCAAGTCTAGTATTGTGCGGTATGAAATTAGTCATACCGAGCACCCTCTCTCAGTAATAATAATAATAATAATAATAATAATAATAATAATAATAATAATAATGGCTTTATTTAACCTGGCAGAGTTAAGGCCGTAAGGCCTTCTCTTACACTCAACCAGGATTGAAACTTGCTTACATAGTTGAACATACAACTGGATCGGAATTAAGTAATTACATACTGATACAATTTAGGTACATAATGAGATCAAAAGATGTAGTTACATAAAATTTACCTCATAAAATAAAAATAAACATAGTGGAATACATATTAATGTTGTTAGAATCAATGCGAATCACATAAAATCAGAAATAAATAAAAAATGTACACAGTAAAAATTAAAATAAACACATTAGTGTACATATTAGTATTAGATTACAATTAAGTAGTATTCACATAATTAAACCAGAAACCGACAATTGAATAAAATGTACACAAAAAATAGTTTAGTAATAAAAAAACAACACAGTGGGATACATATTGGCGTTTTGTGATAAATAAACACGATTTACATGAATATACAATAAAAATAAGAAACAAAAAAAATAATAAAATAAAAATAAATACAGTGGAACACATTCCATTAAATATTTGCAACGCATTAGGTCTGGTAACTCATCATAAAATATTTTTCTAATTTAAATTTAAAAGAAATTGAAGTTCCGCAGCCCTTGACTTCAGACGGCAGAGAATTCCAGTGACGAGAAGTAGCAACAGTGAAAGATGAAGAATGAAGAGATGATGTGTGCAGTGGTATTTCTAGCGTGTTATCATATTGTGACCGAGTATGAAAGTTATGATACCGAGAAAGACTGTGGAATCGGACAGATAAGGAAGAGGGAGTAGTGTAATATTTCGGCATCGAGAGCAACTATAGACTCGTTTGTAATGGCGATTTCTGCAATATTAAATCATGACAGACACGTACGATACAGTATGACGGACCAATAGTGAAACATTTGTTAAGATGGGACTAATTTATTTTAGTTTTTTGTTTATATTTCACTTATATTTCTTATGATGTGGAAGAGAAGACCATTTGGCCTTAATTCCGCAAGAATAAAATGAATAATTTCCTTTTATATGAAGACGAAATAAAGACCTATGGGACATCCATTATTAGTTGTTTTTTATCACAAACCCATATTCTCCATTTGTTGACGGAGAAATGAATAAAATATTCAAGCCAATTCAAGTGTACTGGTTGTTCATTTCAAAGTGTGTCATAACGTCACTGTTGGTGAGTCAGCGATTTGAAGCGAGTTTTAGCTTCTAAGTCAGAGAAGTTGCCTGTTAATCAAGGCGTTCAAATTGAACTTGAGAATGTGTACGGCAGACGTCTCCAAAAGCGTACTCGCGAGTAAGCCCCTAAACGCAACCGAAGTCAGTATGTAGCGAGTCCGAAGAGCAGCGGCGGACTGCCATTATCATTGTGTTGGTCGGAGTGTTCGACCGTTTCACAATGTCTTCTAATCATGACCGTAGTACATTCATGGATGAAAGGGAAGAGAAATATATATATATATATATATATATATATATATATATATATATATATATATATTTGGGTTCGTGGGGAGAATAGGAAATGTTTAATTTGTTCGAAAATTCTTAAGGGCGTGTTAAAAATGAACATGCGACAATACTACTCGACACTTCATAAAGAATATCATACAATAAAATAACGAGTAGGCTATGCTGGACTGTAAAAATAATTTATTTTGGGACGTCTGTATAACTGTTGGTTGAACATAATAATCAGTATATTACAATACGTTTACACTCAGTTTCGCATGATATGCTTATAGTTTCTCGTTTTATTTTAGGTAAAATACAAATATTTTGATAAATTTGAAACAAGAAAATACAAACACAAATCACACACGTATCCTCAGTCTCAAACAAACAAATTCTTGTTAGCTATGTTCTAACTTGGAATATTGAAAAATCAATGAAGCCCTTTACAGAATGAGCATTTGTAAAATCGTGCATACAGGACGTTACTAAAATACTGAGTCCAGAACAAAGTCACAAGTTTAAGAAAATTAAATTGTCTCCAAACACAGTTCAGAGAAGGATATGCAAGATTGCAAATGTAATTGATTCTGAAGTCGAAACAACAATTAACTAGATTGTACCTTACTCACTTGCATTGGACCAAAGCACATATAGAAATGACAAAGCTCACCTAGCCAATTTCATCCGAGGAATTAATGAACATTTCACTTTGTCTGAATATCTTCTAGATGTAATTACTCTGGAGGAAAATACAACTGGAGAAGATGCTTTTCAGTTACTGAAAGACACCATAGAACAGAAAGGTTGAATTTGCAACGGCTTGTGTCAATAGCAACAGATGGGACTCCAGCCATGACTGGTAAACGGACAGGATTGGTGGGCATGCTAAACAAATTGTTGAATGATAAGGGAGTGCCTGTAAATGTAACATATTTGCATTGTTTAATTTACCAGGAAGCACTGTGGAGTAAAATTGTAAATATGAAATAGATGATGGATGTCGTCGTACGATCGGTCAACAGAATTAATGGTTCCTTCCTAAAATATCGAACATTTCGTAAGCTGTTAGAGCAATTAGACCTAAGAGAGTAATATGACGATTAGGTAAGATTTTTATGCATATGCTTTATTGTATTATATTGTTTCAGTATATCTACATTGTTCATTGAAACTAATTTTTCCCTTTAATTTACAAGGGAAGAACATTCAGGAGCTGGATGATGAACTGTTTGTGACTGATTTAACATTCCTTGTTGGTATTTCGCAAAATTTCAACAATTTGAATTGTCATCTGCAAGGACACAATCAGAATATAATCGACATGTACAATCGTGTTACATGGTTTGTGGCAATGCTAGATGTTTGGAAAGTGCAGCTTATGCGAAATGAATTATTCTATTTTCCATGTTTGCATTCGCTCACGAATATTTCCCAATCAAAAGTATAAGCTTCATAATATGTCAAAATAATATACAAACGTATATTTCTTATCCTTTTGATGTTATTATTTGTAAACATAAGCAGATCGTTGCCAAAATCCCCCACTGACCGCTCCCATCTGTTGAGGGACGAGTCTCTCCCCCTCATCTAGCCTTACTGCACACTGTGTTCGGCGGGCAGCATCGAGAGCACGAATGACTATACGCTTTTTGGAGACCTCTGGTGTACGGTATAACTTGAACGTCGTAGCAACAGATGGCGGTCTGTACGGTCTGTGTGCTACCATAACCTCTTTCAAACTGTGTTTTGCGCGGGCAAGTCGTACCCAGGGTATTTTTTATAATCGGTTGCGTACGGTAACATTCCACAACACAAATCATATGCTCCGTGTGCATGTTGACCGTCCAAGTTAATGTCAACAAATATTGTACGTAAGTAATTGTCTTAACCCTCTCTCCATATCCCGACAGTAAGAAAAAACTCACCTCAGTACGTGTTTCGAAACAGTTCACATTCCTGCCACTACAGGCGCTACCGTACGTATTGGTAAGTACTCTTCAGAATGAACGCCGTACTTACTAGGCAACTTCTCTGGCACATAGGTAATATGCCACTGTGGAAGTATAGGAAGATTGAATTCTCTAGGCTCATCGGCTAAGCACATGACGGCATACAGCGAGCCATGACACATTTTGAACTGAACACGCAGTAGTTTCATTCTCGGAACTGGATGACGTATTGTACTTCCCCGTGTATCCCTAACATAGCGCAGAAACTTTATATACTGTAAATCTAACACATGAAATGGGATACATCGCCTTTGTTTGCTTACTGAAGGAATCAATCCAAATATTTAAATTCTGTGTTAAAATTGATCGCTTTCGTCCGGAGTATAACCCGAGAATTTTACGTTTTATGACAAATGTGGTAACGTCTGGGCAACCATGGAGGATTAGAATTCTTTATGAAAGTAAGAGCAAACACTTGAAGACTAGAAGTTGCCAAAATGATTATTTACAAATGTCATGTGTATTTAAAAAAAAACTGCTAAGTACTATGTACTAGATATTTTAAGATATAGAAATGATAGTAACAATTTCGATGAAGATATCAACCGAAGGATATAAAGGTGTGGCAGGAAAATGCTTTTATTTTTCATCGTAATACTGAGGCTCCCGCTTTAAAGGATGGTCGTATTTTTCCAGCGGTACCAACATCGTAACCGTGGTTGTGAATAATTCAACAGGGTCGTCCTAGACCCTCAAAAGACAGGATCATACAACTTAACTCCGTACTTGCATACTCCACGTCACTGTAATAAATCGAATGACGTACATGTGCGAGGTAGTTTTGGAGAAAAGCGATTTAACACACAGCTAATATTTATTTCTGCAAAAATGGAATAACTAGCTCCTCTTAGAACTATTAATAATTAAATATTTGGTTACAATATCAATTCTTAGGCGACTACTTATTTTATTCCCTTAAACTCCGCTCTTCTTCTTTCTTTCCTTCCAGCTTTATTTTCTCCTTTCTACTGCTTTTTATTCCATCCTTATTCCAGCGTTCACTCTTTCCTGATTCCATCTTTCTTTCGTCCATTACTTCTTCATTTTCGTATTGCCATTTTCCCTTACTTCCTTTGTTCCTTGTAGCGTTCTTTTTGGTATTTGTCTTGTTTTTTTCATATCTTCCTTCTCTAAACTTCACTACTTCGTCCTTTTCAATTCATTTTCTTGTTACCTCTTCTCTTCTTCATATCTTACCTTCTTTCTGAAAATGTCCTCCTTCTGTTTCAGTTCTTTCTATATTTCCTTTCTTCTTCCTCCTATTTTTTGCTTACAATTTTCTTCCAATTTCTCTTGCTTTCATTTCCACTTTTTCTCATGTAAAAGCAATGTTTTATTTAATGACGATCGTAACTGTCGAGGTTATACAGGATGATTCATTATTACGTGTAAATAATTTGTGTGTGTGTGATGTAGAGGTGAAAAAGACTAAAATTTTCTATACAACTTTTTCTCAAAACCTTCAATTCCAGAGTTAACGCCATTTTGCGTGGAACTTGCGCTCCCAAACAAAGAAAGGATAACAAACCAAATGTAAACTAATTATCACTTTCGTACAGTGCATTTGGACTTCAATACAAAAACAACCAAAGTGACTAAACCCATATCCTCGGCAGTCCACTTATGCACGTTTTGTGAACTAAAACCAAACACAGTAAAGATTGTAAAGCAATTTCTTCTAGACTTTACACATTTGCACAATTCTTAGAGTAATGCATGTTCAAAGTTCTGTCCCTCAACTTGAAGACATACTTGTGCTCGCCGCCTTAGTGATCTCTGAACGTTACACAGCCCGTTCAACTCATCACGAACAATTCCACACGCATGTTCAGTTCGCTGCTATAGTACTTCCACGTTAGGTACAGCAGAGGCATACATTAACGACTTTAGGTGGCCCCAAAGTCAGAAGTCCAGAGGGTTCATGTCCGGTGATCTGACTGGCCAAGGAGTTGGCCCTGCACGACCTATCCATTGATCTGGATAGACAGCATTAAGATACGCCCTTACGTTGCGGCAGTAATGCGCAGGAGCACCATCGTGCATAAACCATAAGTTCACTCGCGTTGCAAGAGGGATATCATGTAGCAGACTATGCAATTCGCGTTTCAAGAATGCGCGGTAGATTTCCCCATTCAACCGCGGAGGTAGAACTCGAGGTCCGAGTAACTGATTTCCCATAGTACCACACCAAACGTGTGGGAGAACAGTAATGCCTATGCAGTTACTACAACGTAGGTGCCATCTACTGGAAATCTGGAATTAAAGGTTTTGAGAAAAAGTTGTATAGAAGGTTTTAGTCTTAGTTTCAATCCTACAATACACACATACACATAAAGTATCTACATGTAACAATGAATCACCTTGTATATCAGCGTTACCGGTGTGCCGGAATTTTGTCCCGCAGGAGTTCTTTTACATGGCAGTAAATCTAGTGATATGAGCCTGTCGCATTTAAGCACATCTGTCATCGAACTGGGCTGGGATCGAACCCGAAACTTCGGGCACAGAAATCCAGCAGTATATCAACTGTGCCACCCAGGCCGACTCGTGTACCTAATTCTTTCTATCTTTTCTTTATTGCAATTTTATTACTTACATTTCCCTCCTCGTTTTCTACTTTCTCTGTTCTTTCATTTCGTATTATGTTATTTTTCTCTTTTTCCATCACGTTTATTTTCTCTCAGCCTCTCTTCTCTCTTTCTGCTCTACATGTTTTATATACAGTCTTAGAAAAACGTTTTGTCAAACAGATACTTTATAAGTCCCAGAAAGGAGACAATGCGCATGATCAGAGGACAAGTGACCTGGTTCACAAGAGAAGGATTAGTTGAGGTAATAAAATTAGTTTTGTTTCGTTGTATGTCCGATCATGTGCACAGCTTTATTCCTGGAGTTTATACAGTATCTGTACGACAAAATTTTTTATGTCGGTCTTACTAATAAAAACTCTATAAACAGACGATTAACTGTCTTATACTTATACAATGAGAAGATCGTTTATACGTCGTGTGTAAATTCGTTACTAAAATTACTACATACGTCGTGTATAACAGTCATAGTTTCGTCATTACTTCGTTACGAAAGGTAACAGAATAGCTGAGGTTCTCTATTGCACCCGGTAGAGCGCTCTAGTTTGGCGTCTTAAGTATCGATAGTACAACTGGCCCTAATCGATTACCACACTATATTTTGGTCAAAGAGTATAGCTACAGCAATATTATTCTAATTATTCTGTGCTCTTTGATTTGTTCTTCTGTGGTTACAAGGCAACCATCATCATAAAATGACAGTCGATACGAACAGATGTTAGAGGGGCAGCCATTTTTTTTCTCAATATACAACGCTTACACAAGGGGTTTCGTATATATAACTACTGCAAAGCAATTCCCATTGTATAGTTACAGCCTGTTTATACATACATTCATCGCTTATGCATGGTTTATTAGTAAAGTTTTCTGTCTCAACTCTGCATACTGTAAAGTCTCGTATAAAAACTGTACTTGGTTTATTAGTAAGACCGTAAGACTGTATGTATTCACAACCATATCGAAATACAAATTTATGTTTCTTAGTAAGTTTCCCTCCTTTCCCGCTGTAGCGTTATATTCTGTGACATTTATATACATCATTTGTCTCACTAAGTAGTTATCCATGCAACTCAGATCAACTTTCTTCTAGGAACAAAATTAAAACTGAGCAATCTGCATAATTGTGATTATTCATGAGTTCTCGTTATGCTTTAATTTGCAGTAGAAATTCCCAGAAGACTTTCCGGAATTTTAATAAGTGTTAAATATATTTTAATCTCTATTTTCCATATAAATATAATATTCTTTATTATCTTTCAACTGTTCCTACTCCAAATCATCAAAGAGCTTTACTTTGTGCATAATATAGATACCTAGTCACGCCTCTTGTCAAGGCGTCTCTAATTGTATTAATACCACAAGGCACCTGCAGTTTCTATTCCTGTACCACTTTGTCACTCACTCTGAGAGCTACGTAGACAAGTCCCGAGAGCTCCATCTCATGTGTGTTAACGGAAATGAAGAGAGACATCGTCAACAACGCCTACGTTTCGTGGATTATGTCTCAAACCTGTTTCCAGATAAATTTACAAGCAGTTTTCTTTCTTCTTGAAACTTTCTAAGCAACCAAACACGAACGCTGGATTCTGATTTCCCTAATAAAATCAAGCTTCTATACATGTGATCTATGAACATTTTTTTCCTAAAAAGTTAGATTTTGAATACGTTTTAGTCATACTTTGTTCGTTGCTTGTACTAAACAATGCTTTGGTTTTTTTTTTTCTTTTTCCGAAGGAAGGTACTGTTTGTGACATTAAAGGGACGACGAAAGATATATTCGCAAACTATCGCTTTCATTTCATAACATACTTTTTTAAATAATACATTCCACCGAAACACAAATATTATGTGTAGCGTATATATCTGAAATAGTGAACGAAGTTACTTCTTATAACACATTGCAAGTATAGCTAACAACTCAGAACGTTAAGGGGAGAGGATGGTATTTTTTTTAACTTTTTTCTTATTTAGTACAAAATATTAATTTTTATATGTAGAGACTTCATAGCTGTAGCAACTCAACCAAAAATAAATATTTTGAAAAAAAAAATTATTTGGGGGCCCAGATTTGAAAAAAAATATACCTAATGCAGGATTTTATTAAAACCGATATATCTAAACCATTTTTAAGAGTAGATTCATCCCGTTTTTTGCAATGTACTTGCAAACGCATGCTCTACAAACTGTCAGTAACAGAATTTTGATATTTGTCCCTATGTTTGTAAAATAAACAATTAAAATTTAATAACACTTTTCTGATTTCCTTCCTTGCAAACAAAGGGACGTAGTTTTAAAATGAAATCAATTAACAAAACTCTGTTACAGAGAAAAGTTTCCTAATAGTCTAAAGAATGTTTGTGATTTACATAGTATTTCGAGCATGTTTCACTTTAAAAGATACTTTTACCACACTTAAAATAAGGCAAAGAAAACACATTCAAACTCAACTGAGAACTAATACTCTCACAGTGTAATGAGGAATAAAATTCATTTTTATGAATTCTGACTTCACAGGCAACAGCGATCTAAAGTTATAGGTCAATTGTTAAAGCAATAAAATGGAATATTTTAAATATTTTCTTTCCATTAGCATGTTAAGGGCCGTATATAACAATAAAAATAAATCAATGTTCTAAAATTACAGAAAAAAAATAATGGTGAGCGGTAGAGAAATTCTGACTTCATTTTTGGAATCAGCAAATGATATTACATAAGAAACAGTAGAAATTGTACATTTAACAAAATCATTGTTGACCAGTATAGTACAGCTTATACGTAGCCTAGGTTGGAAATGTTAATACTCAAAAGTGATATACTCAAAAGTCTAACAGAACAAATGATCTTAAATGATCAAGAACTCTCATCTAATAATGATTACAATCTTCATGATTATGGTGATACTGGTGGGAATAATAATAATAATAATAACAATAATAATAATAATAATAATGTCATCATCATCATAATTGACTACTTAAGTTAAAAATGTGTAAAATTGAAACGAATTTTAAAAATTTCGATAAACGCAACTACGGTTTCAACGGAATAGGATATAGCTTCCATTTTCAAAGCACACCTGTGATGTGTTTATGATAATTAAGTCAAGGCATACTGTAGCCTGAAGATTTTGTACGGGTTTAAAACTGGAAGGATTTTTTAATTATAAATTGCTGAAGGAAGTCCCATGTTAATGAAAGAAAGATCAATTTAAATTTAATTAAAACTCCAAGAAAGAGAGAGAAAGGCTTTGCGGCAAAGAAAAGCACGCAGGGACGTGGTGTATTAAAGAGACTCAAGAAGGAAAAATAACTACAAAATGGAGGAGAGTATTTTGGAAGACCCTCTGTAAGGAATTAACAAGACACTGCGTTGGGTTCAAGTGTAGAATATCAATTAACATAGTAATATTATTATTATGCCTTCTGAAACTTGTTCATTTTTTAATCTTACTTTTTCATCACTATCGTCGTCGTCGTCATCACCATCTTTAGCACTATACCTATAACCTGGACTGTTACGATCTCAGTACACATTCGTAATGATATTTCCACACTTACAAAATCAGAAGGATTAGGCCTATATTTAAGCATTTCCTTTACACTTATAAATTCGCTCGTCAGGCCTCTTTCTGAAACTTCATATTAATAAGCATAAATAACAATATTGTATCAGCATAAAAAACTTTTTGTACTATAATATCAATTTCGTCCTAGGCAAGCAGATCGTATCTTGTTTATGAGCATATAAAATCGTCGTTGTTCCTACAACAACTCCTATATGACATATTTATCGATTTTCATATCTTTACTCTATTAAATAACTTACATATTGATACAGCAAATAATAACATCTCCTATATGTAATTATATTTCTTTGTTTCGAAAATGTAAGAATTCACAGTCTCCTATGTACGGCTGTCATAGAATGAATAAATGTGTTTTTTCTTCCTACTGAAAAATTTTATATTTTGCACATAGGAGTTATTGCAGGAACAACGACGAAATGCATTTCTAATCAAAATAATTAAATTGGTATGTTCTGCAGAACGGTAGGTACAGATGCCTGAAACTAGCAAGCTGTTTCGTTCGCGCAGGCGCATAGACCAGAATATTTTACGAAATGGGAACATAAAAATTGGAGATTTATCCTTCGAAGAGGTTGAAAAATTCAAATACCTTGGAGCAACAGTAACAAATAAAAATGAAACTAGGAAGGAAATTAAACGCAGAATAAATATGGGAAAGGTTAGTTATTATTCGGTTGAGAACCTTTTGTCATCTAGTCTGTTGTCAAACAAATGTTATGTTTTATTTAACAACGCTCGCAACTGCAGAGGTTATATCAGCGTCGCCGGATGTGCCGGAATTCTGTCCCGCAGGAGTTCATTTACATGCCAGTAAATCTACCGACATGAGCCTGTCGTATTTAAGCACACTTAATTGCCATCGATCTGGCCCGGGATCGAACCCGCAACCTTGGGCATTGAAGGCCAGCGCTGTACCAACTCGCCAACCAGGTAGACTGTTGTCAAAAAGTCTGAAAGTTAGAATTTATAAAAGAGTTATATTACCGGTTGTTCTGTATGGTTTTGAAACTTGGTCTCTCACTTTGAGAGATGAACAGAGATTAAGGGTGTTTGAGAATAAGGTTCTTAGGAAAATATTTGGGAATAAGAAGGATAAAGTTACAGGAGAATGGAGAAAGTTACACAACACAGAACTGCACGCATTGTTTTCTTCACCTGACAGAATTAGGAACATTAAATCCAGACGTTTGAGATGGGCAGGGCATGTAGCACGAATGGGCGAATCCAGAAATGGATATAGAATATTAGTTGGGATACCCGAGGGAAAAAACTTTTGGGGAGGCCGAGACGTAGATGGGAGGATAATATTAAAAATGGCTTTAAGGGAGGCGGGATATGATGATAGAGACTGGATTAATCTTGAACAGGATAGGGACCGATGTCTAGCTTATGTGAGGGCGGCAATGAACCTCCGGGTTCCTTAAAAGTCATTTGTAAGTAAGTAAGTAAGTAAATAGCTTGCAGCTGTACTTCCATCTAGCGGTCGTTAACAACAAATTCATTTTATACAGTGGAGATACTAATGGTTGTTCTCCTTTATGTTTTGTTACTCGTATTTTATAACATGTGAATCACCAGGCTGATATACAGTTATGTGATCAGGGCTTCCATTCTGCATTCACTATAATGATCGCCGCCAGAAGATTTCAAATTATTCCGCGACTACAGCGCTCTCGTGGAATCTAGTATTAATTTACAATGTCTTTGGTTCGTAACATGGTTGCAGAGGAGTCTGTATGCAGGACTGCCAACTTTCTTGCGGAAAAATGGACCCCAAATGCTGTGGATTTATGGCCTGTAGCTACTACTTGCGCAATAGGTCAGGACAAACCAAGAATTAACAACTATTTACTATGTAATTTGGCGAATCCGTGTACAACAATGTCGAGCGGAATGCCAATTGAGTCCCTGCACCTGGTTGAGTGACCTTCAAGCTTGTCAAGCAGTGGTACGGGACGCTTGACAGGAGCACATCGCAGCGTGTCACGTGCTAATTGCGGCGGACAGAAGCGTCACGACGCCTCCCTGCCCCGCTCCGCCTTGCGGTCGTGTTTCCTGAGTCCAATTATTGAGCCACGACCAATATTTGCCCTATGCCACCGCCGCAACATTCGGTTCATTTGTTGTGTTGCACATGTGTCTGGACAACATGGTTACTATAGTCGAATTTCTGTATCTAGAATGTAGTACCGGTAATTTTAATTTCCCGGCGGAATCATTGTTATGTTGTAATATTTGTTTTGGAATCACACATTCAAAGTCATCCTATCATACCTGACCCATTTACAGATTCAGTGAGTGTGAGAGATAATGAAAGTGAAAGGAAAGAAGAAACAAAGAGGAAGAAAGACAGAGACAGAAATAAAGCTGAGATGAGCAGCGAAGAAAGGTCAGAACCTGAGACAGCTAAGGATTTGGATATTATAATTTCAGAGACATTAAATGCGATTAAAAAATGTAAGGATGTGTTCAAGAAGTGCAACTAAAGTGAAACTGAAAAATATTGAGAAATATAAAGGAGAGAGGAAGTATGTAATAATCGAATGTGTAGAGAAAGTGAGAATAGTGAGGAAAGATTTGGTGTAAGTGGAGAAGTGGAAAGTGATAGTGAGCGCAAATAGGAAGAGTGAATAATAATAGTGGAAAAGTGTTAAGAGAATTGGAAAAGAGACAGTAAGAAAGTAGTGCTAATATTTGAACATTGAAACAGTAAAGGAATATAAGAGAATGATAGGAGAAAAGGTCAACGGAAAAAATAGGGTAAACAATACAATTTGATAGAGTATAAATAAAAAAGTAAAATTGAGATTTTAATGAATATTAGGTAGAGAAAAAAAAGGGGGGGGTTGAAAGTAGTATATATGCCTAATATTGAGAGATATTAGGATTAGTGAACAATTAGAAATTAGCAAAGGAAATGTAGGCTAACTATTCAATAGGATATTAGACCGAGTAATAAAAAGGTGCATAGTGTAAATTGGAGTATTTGTGTAGACGTGTACTGCTAATAATGTGTTAATGTAATAATGTGCTAGTGGTGGCACCGGATACAGAGAAATGTGAAGTACGCTATTACATGTAAAGAAGTGCTCTGACGTAAATATATATCATATCATATCATATTGTTTCAATCAATAATTCAGTATGGTATATTAGGTTGGGGAGGTTTGGCAAAATCAACTCTCCATCCTTTAAATTTGATTCAAAAAAGAATTATCAAAATTTGTCTATATAAACCTTTGATTAATTTTTCAGGAATTTGGAGTATCAAATCTAAAACAAATTTATAGACAAACATTGTTGATTTACCTCCATAAAAATCACAATCAATTTAAATTTGATCCTCATGAATACCATACGAGACAAAACTACAGTTTCTTTCTAAATTGTCCCAAATGCCACACAACTGCTGGATTAAAACACAGCATGAATTTTGGATCCAAAATATATAATGCATTAGTTAGAGCTTACCCTGAGCTAAGTACACTTAACACACATAGATTTAAGAAACAAATCAGATTAATTATTTATTTGTTTAAGCTAATTGAGTTAAAAATTGATACTCTAATATTCATTTACGTTTGTATTTTCTATGTATTTTAACATTTATTAATGTTATTGTGCTCAATGAACTCTCTTAATTTTGTGATATATTTTGTATAACTGATCTGAACTGCGCCCGAGCAAGAGCTTCTGCTCTTTCGGGCTGCAATGCCTAATGTAGCTCAAGTGGGTAAAGTAATAAATAAATAAAATATCATATCATATCATATCATATCATATCATATCATATCATATCATATCATATCATATCATATCATATCATATCATATCATATCATATCATATATCATACCACGGCATCGAACTCCGCCTTCCAGGCACCCCAAACTTCATTGCCAAGAGAAACCAGAGTTCGAGCGCGGGTTCGATTCCCGCATGGCCTGATTACCTAATTTGGTTTCTTTCGAGGTTTTCTCCTACTGTAAGGCAAATGTCAGTTAATATATGGCGAATCCTCGGCCACATCTCGCCAAATACCATCTCACCATCACCATGCCCATCGACGCTAAGTAATCTAGTAGATGATACAGTGTAAACAGTCACATCGCACGGTCGGAGACAAAACAGTCCTGTCCGAGACAGAATGTTCGTTGCCCTATGCTGCCGGAATAACAATGCGTGTAACCATCGTCACATCGACCGGACCGAGACAAAATCGTCCTGTCCGAGACAGAATGTCTGATGCAATATGCTGCTGGCCCAGCCAAAACCGCGCGTTATACAAAACAATATCACTACGGAAGACGTTCAGTTCAGGTACCATGAAACCATGGCTACTACTGTATATGGCGATCACTGATAACTTCCATTTTTTATTGAGACAGTGTTTTCACAATTACAGGACCTGGTGGAAAGTAACTATCATAATAAGATCGTTGACCAGGTACGTGTAGACGGCAGAGAATTGGCTGAATTGCAGATCGCGCCGAAGGAAGCGAGACAGAACCAGGAAATGCTGAGATCAAGAATATGGAAGAAGAAAACATATGTGAAGAAATCAGATAAGAGCGGCTTAAGTACCACAAATGCAATGAAGTTTAGTGACACGAGTAAAAATTCAAGTGATTTGGGAAGTGATTTAACCAGATTAGCGGGAAGAAAGGTCAGTGCCGAGAGGAGAAGTGAAATATTGTTTCTGTGAGTGCAAGAGCTGAAATGGTGAGAAGTGAAGTGAAGAAAAAGAATGACGAGTTTATAAAAGAAAATAGTGAAGTGGAAGTTTCTGGTACAGAGACGGCTAAGGAAGAGAGGACCAAGGACTTAGTAAATAAATTGAAATATGAATTAGAGGAGTGTAATAGGAAGTTAGATAAGATGATAGAGGTAATGAAAATAGGTACGGAGTATGGCGGGGGAGGCTAGCTAGTATAGTGAAGTACAGTATAATATCTAGAAAATTATTGAGATCTGAAAATGAAAGGTACACAAGAGACAGACATAGTAACAAACATATTGGACAATTGTGTAGTATGTTATATGAACAAGTATTAGTAGAAACAGTGTGTGTTCGATATAAGTGTACTGAAAGTCAAGAACAGAGTCGTAAAAGTGTCAATTTTGAATGATCTAAATGGGATCGAAAGTTAAATTATAAGAGCGTCTACAAAAGGTATAACTGTAGTGAATGTAGGCTAATTGTGGCACCGGATACAAATTGTGAGGTCCATATTACATGGCTGTAAATGTTGACATCAAATATATATCATATATTACATAACCAAAGATATTATCAGTAAATTTATTGAAGTAATTAATCAGGTTAAAATTTTCTGAATCACTTTTGTGAAGGAAAATAAGTCTAGTGAATAAAATAACGCAACTTTAATGCTCCATTATTTACATTTCTCCACAATGTAACAAAAATCAGTTCACGAATATCTCAAAGGACCCACGTATTATGTTAATGAAGTATAAAACCTTCAAACTGCATATTCTCAAGAAAATGTTTGGATATTCCACAGAAAAAAATATAGAGGAATTTATTAAATTTCACTTACGCTACACGAATTTCTAGCAGGTATACAGCTATTGTACCTAAATTTACATAATATTCCAGTTAAAACGTTTCACGTCCGATACTTTGGTGAGAAAACAAAGTTATTACAAGTTATAAACAATAAGCCCCTTGACATGCATAATGTGGGCGGACAGAATCTGCTGCTCACGATCGAGTTTGGAGCAGCAATGCTCAGCATCCCTGTGGAGTAATCATTTCTCATTTTACTCATGAAAAGAAAGTTTATAATAGACTCCAGGGTTGGTTCGTGCTGCTGGCTTCTCTCCCTTTCTCTCTCAGATCCTCTCCTCTCTCTGCTACTTCATCATGTTAGCTACTCATAACACTTCAAAGGAACATATAGAACACGTCTGAGTCTCTTATCCACATTTATATGTCTACAATACTTTCAGTCTCGTTAGCAAAACGGCGCGGCTGTAAAGGTGATTTCAAATTAATGATGCAGGGAGAGAACAAAGTCCTATATCGTGTTTCGTTGTAATTATAACTTTAATAATATTTTCTGTTGCTACAACCTTTCGCTTTATGAAAGACGGCGCCTGACATGTAAAGTTACAAACTCGCTGCTGTTCTATAGACTGTCATAATGAGTGCAATGTGGGAGTAGAATATAAAACAATAGACTTTCGTATAATTGTTACATATTTAAATTGCTTTCAGATATATTGGAGAGCAGAAATGAAACAACATTATTGTCAAGTAGGAGAATTAAAATAAAAAATAAAGAACAAATAAAAAGGTGGAATATTAGAGAAGACAGGAAAAAAGAAGCAGGAGAAAAGGGGAGGAAATGGCGAAAGCAACAAAGGAAAAAAAAACAAGGTAGAAGGCATGAAGAACAACAAAAATAAATTAAAACTAGAAAGAAAAGTAAGAGGAAGGAATAACAGTGATAAACAAATTTTAATCAACTTTCTGCTTATGTTGATTTTTTTAGTGGTTTATTAATAACTCTGACCCGCTGATCACGAATATCACATCAGTTTTTTTTATAGTGTCAACGGTTTAAATGATATAAGCGATTTATATTTGATTAAAGCAGTAAATTAGTTAATTTGTAACATATAAAAATTCCAATAAACGTTTTGCTTATGTTGATTTTTTAGGATTATACCAATAACTCTGACCCGCTGATCACGAATATCAAATCAGTTTTTCTCTAGTTTCAACAGTTTGGATGATATAAGCAATTTAAATTTGATTAGCACAGTAAATGATATTTATTTGTAACATTGTAAGAAAACAGTTTCAAACCTAGGACAGTCATTAACACTACTTCAATAAATCATGCGTGACATATAAATACACAAATACAATACAGGAATGCAAAATAGTTAACTCCTATGACCTAGAATGACTTAGAAAATATACAGGCTGGACCGCTCAAATGTACCTAATTTCAATTCTATGTGACTGGTAAACAGTTGAAGATAGAAACCTACAGTAACGTTTATATGAAAGGAAAACTCAACAAGTTTCGATATGCGTATAACCATATCTCTACGTGAGCTCCAGCTGTCACTGTGACGATATCGAGGAGATGAACGACTTCTTGCCAAGCACGTTGGAGCATGTCTTCTGGAATGCTCTCAATAGCCTCTATGATGCGCTCCCGAAGATCACGAAAGTCTCTGACTGGGGTGGCGTACACTTATCTTTGACGTAGCAGTCGTCGTGGTGGTTTCCAGGTTCCCTCCAAATTCGGGGAATGGCAAATTTCATGCTTTTCCTACTACCACGTAGCCAATGTTCTAGAGTTGCCCGGCAGTTACCACAGGACACGTGTGGAGCCCACGCCTTGTATGCCTCACAGAACTTTGTTCCAGGCACAATGGTGTATTTAACTTGCTTTGGTCCAATGTAATATCCACATACATAGCAGAAAGTGTCTGCCTGTAATTTGCACTTCCGCCCTGTGGACATGGTGTAAAGAACTACTAAACACAAACATACATACGACTGCAAAGATAACGAACCTAATATCGTGACTGAGCTTCACCAGCAGATATTTATACCCCAGAGCCATGTTGCCACCTAGCGGAATCAACGTAAATATTTACATGTACATATTGCTAAACCAGTATTCTGAGAAATAAAATATCCCGATATAATCCAAAATATTGACACTACAACAAAACCATTATCGGATTCATGTTCAGCATGTCGAAATCTGTAAGTAATGATCAAAAAACAATGATAAGCAAAATCTTGTTTACCAGTGTAATTTAAACATAAATAATAATAATAATAATAATAATAATAATAATAATAATAATAATAATAATAATAATAATAATAATGCTTTATTTTTTCTGGCAGAGTTAAGACCATGAAGCCTTTTCTTCCACTCAACCAGAGAATACAAATAAATTACATGATAATATAATGCTCTGGTCGGCGGGAAAAAGCATATAAGTAAAAAAAGTCGATTTTTCTGTTGTACCTAATCACATAAGTCTAATATTTTTTTATAATTTTTTAAATAATAAATATTCTTGTATTTTAAGTTGAAAAGGGTCTTACTTTAACACACCTGGATTTCATTATTATACTAATATTCAGTTAAGAGTAAATTAAAAAGAAAGTCAGTCCTGAAAAATTATTTTTTTACTTATGTGCTTTTCCCGCCGACCAAAGAATGTTAATACAAATTAAGTTGAATTTTCATATTTATTTAAACTAGATAACAAATCAAATTACATGATTACTTTATAAACTACCTACAATATGAATTATAATATGAGATACCCTGGGCCACTGTGCGTTGTAAAATAACATGTTCACTTTGGACTTGAAAGTTTTTAACCCTTTGCAACACAAATGTTGTGTTTATGTTTTTGATATCATGGATCATAAGAAAGCTTCGATCGATTTACCTTGTTAACATATTGTTTCAGCCTGCTATTGGCCATCATCAGAACTGGTTGTTGCTGGTCTTGGCCCCTTTTGTTTTGTTTCCTGTGAGAGTGTGTTTGTGTAGTGTAATGTGGAGTCAAAGAGAGTATGTGTTCTGAAATTGAGTTGTGTGTTGAGAATTTCATTTGGATGTGTTTTTGTGTGTCTGATGTATAATCAAATGAATGAAAAGAGAGGTAAACTTAGAAATAAGCTAAGGCAAAAAAGTAAAATTAAAATTAATATATGGAATTGAATAAAAAAATAAAAAATAGAAGGAAGTCAGGGTCAAGAAAAAAGTGGAAGGAAAAAAACAAAATCTTTAAGTCCCAATTCTACTAGCATGAGGTACCGAATAAGAGGTTGTTAAACATTTAGAGAAAAAATATTTTTTGCTGGGGAAACTGTGACATTGACATCAATATGATATGAGAGTTTTATGTTACATACAACGTGAACCTATTCGCTCTAAAAATCTGCAGGGTTATTTCACTTCCACCTTGTGTACTTGCCATTCGATATGAAAATTTCTAATATGTGAGTCTCTATAACATGATCTACGACAAGTACAAGTGTCGCATCTAACTATTTACTTGAACTCAATCAAATTTACAAATAAAATAGATATTAAATATAATTACTATGAAGTTGTGCTAGAAAGAGTGGGCGAAGAAAGAATAATACTGACACTGATCAGGAAGAGACAAAGAAATTGGCTGGGAAACTGGCTAAGAAGAAACTGCCTATTGAAGTATGCACGGGAGAAATTAAGGGTTCAGAGCCATAGTGGGCCAAGCGCCATTTATTAAAAACGGAGAAAGCAAGGGTTAACGTTAAGGGGAGAGGATGGTATTTTTTTTAACTTTTTTCCTATTTGGTGTAAAATATTAATTTTTCTATGTAGAGACTCCATAGCTGTAGAACTCAAGCAAAAATAAATATTTTGAAAAAAAAATTATTTGAGTACCCAGATTAGAAAAAAATATACCCAATGCAGGGTTTTATTAAAATCGATACATCTAAACCATTTTTAAAGGTTGATTCATCCCGTTTTTTGCAATGTACTTACAAAAGCATGCTCTACAAACTGTCTGTAACAGAACTTTGATATTAGTCCCTACGTTTGTAAAATAAACAACTAAAATTTAAAAACACTTTTCTGAATTCCTTTCTTGCAAAAAAACGGACGTCGTTTTAGAATGAAATCAATTGACAATATTATGTTACAAAGAAAAGTTTCCTAATAGTCTCAAGAATTTGTGTTCTAAATTTCATTTATGTATCTTTAATAGTTCAGAAATTATATCCATTTTTGTCTGGCAATGTAGCAAAAAAATGAAGTTACCGTAAACCGATAAAAGAGGGCGAGTGATTTAAAAATCCATAGCGCAGGAAGTTTAAACATGGCGTCTCAACATCCGATAAGGGCACAAATACCCACGAAATGTTATGCAATGCATTCCACACATATCAAATTGTATTTTAAAGGGAAAAAAAATTTGAAAATTAAAATTTACGGGAAACAACAATAAAAGGGGTCGAGTGATTTAAACATCCATAACTCAGGAAGTTCAAAAATGGCATCTCAACATCTGATAAGGGCACAAATACCCACAAAATATTATGCTATGTATCCCACACATATCACAGAGAATTTTAAAGAATTTTTTTTCTAAATTTACTCATTTTTCACCAAAAAATACCATCTCTCCCCTTAAGTGAATTCCATAGTTTAATGTAGATTGACATATTATTTAGTTTTAATGTGTATGCTTTATATTACTTGTTATATGTTTCCAGTGAATTATGGTGATAACGTTATTTTAACCCTTGTTTTCTACGGTTTTAGTAAATGGCGCTTGGCCCACTATGGTTCTGAACTCTTAAAATATTCGGGGCAGAAGAAGAGATCGGATGTTAGACAACATTAATATAGCCTGTATGGACCGTATGCGGAGACTAAGAGGAAGGCGGAAAATTGGGAAGATTGGAGAATGCTAAATTCGTACAGAAATACTTGGTTTTGGACAGAAAACTATGATTAAATGTATAATAATAAGTTGCGGGTAATATTTAACTTTATAAAAATTACGTTTTGTGTTAGTTAACATTGAAGCTTTTATTTACTACCATTAACAACATATTCACAATCTACCAGTATTTTTTTTACGATTTTTTTATGTATATACATACTATATAATATAAATTAGTAACACTGCTTAGGAGAGGATTTCGCAATCCCTATATGTTCAAGGCATACCAGGGAAACTTTTCATCCCGTGAGCAACACCTGTGGCCCTCACTTTATTTTATCGCAAGGAAATCTTATTACGTATACCAAAAACATATTCTCAGAAAACAAAGTGAATGTAATTTGAAACTGTAGTGAAATACAGAACCTTTAAGGAAGCAATTACTTTAAATTCTGGAAATATGTGAAGAAGCAACAAATTATTATACAAACATTGGTCAAAATTTTGTAAAGAATTTCTAAATTTGAAAGACTGATTTCAATGTCAAATAATGCAACCAACGTAGTTCAAACACGAATATTTTTATATGAATAGGTTCCAAGTTCGAACAAAAGTGTTGTGGAAATAATGTACTCTTCGTAGATGATTAGACTAGAAAAGTAAATATATTTTATACTACCTCCGTTCCAAAATATGATATAGTAGGTAACAAACAAAACAAGTTTGATTATTGCGCATGCGTGCACGAAATGTTTCACTGTGTGGTATTCTGTTCAGTATTGAAGAGACTATCAGATAGTGCAGTTGTGAATGTTTCTAGTCTTCTGTAGTGCATCAAACTATAATATTAAAATAGTTCATTATGGATAGAAATCAAATGGGAACCTGTTGTGGTGTTCCTGTTAGAGATATCAATCAATTTTGAATAGAACGTCTAAGGCACAAGAGTCGTATAAAAACGGGTTTTAATTTATTGCAGTTTTTATGTTAAATTTGCCTCTCTCAAAACAATGTTTGTTTTTCTCTTTTATTAATTTGACAGCACATAGAATGAAATGTATTTTATTTATAGGTTTTTCTTATGTTAGTTTATCATAAAATAAGTATCTAGTAGATGCATTGAAGTTACATTATATTACTGAGAACTTTAAAAACATGTATACCAAATTTTGGAACAGAATAAATGACATCTTTCTATACCGTGTTTTGGAACAGATGGAGTATATAATTCAATTTTTATTAGAAGAAAGTTCTACTATTCTGAGATATGCGGATGAAAGTGAATGTGTAGAAAAAATACTTAAGTAGAATAATTCATTCTAATCTCTAACTTTGAATGTAATGTTCAAACTGTATTTTAAGTTAATTATTTTTAAATGAAAAGTAAAAATAGCCGGAATGTGTTGTGGCACCTATTAATTTATATTTTTTCATGCACAGGATGGGAAACTGTTACACAAATATATCTACACAAAGGGTAAATGACATTAGAAAATGTTAATTATTAAAATGTTTAAAGATCGTTCAAATTTTCTGGACGACAGAACCTCTAGTCTTTGTAGCAATAAATAGCAATGTATTTTGCATGACAAGAATAAAAAGATTACATTCTTTAAAGACGAAATAATACCGACTCAATGTTTTTTTTTTTTTTTTTTTTTTTTTTTTTGCGAAACAAATGAGATGTTTGCCATGCACGTAATATTACTTTCTATCTTTTAATTAGGAAGTATTAATATGTTTCATATAGAGTGTAGATATTGATCTTGATAAATTAATGATGTAAAGTATCTGGATATCATAATTGAACATAATAATATATTGTTCTGTTTACTAGTTTCGAATCTTATAAAATATGAAGATACATGGTTTATGTTGTCTGTGGAATAGGCGTCTATGGGATAATAGTATTACGTGAAAAAAATTAAGATGATTAATGAAGGAGATAACATTTTAACTCTCAATTAAACAATGAGAAAATTAAATTCTGGAGAAATGTATTTTTGGAGAAGGTGCTATGAAGTCACTATATTTCGATATAATAAAAAGCGATTACATAAGAGAAAGAAAAGATACGAAACAAACTAATAGCCTATATAAACTACTGAAGAAAAAAAGAAGATGGTATGGACATAATTATGGTATGTATGGACAATAGCAGATTCCCTAAATAATACCCTATGAGAGAAGAAAACAGAAAAGACATTGAACGAGGTGAAAACGGAAAATTGATAGAATAATGGACATTTACTTACAAATGGCTTTTAAGGAACCCGGAGGTCCATTGCCGCCCTCACTTAAGCCCGCCGCATCAGTCCTTATCCTGAGCAAGATTAGTCCAGTCTCTACTATCATATCCCACCTCTCTAAAATCCATTTCAATATTATCATCCCATCTACGTATCGGCCTCCCAAAGGTCTTTTCCCTCAGGTCTTCCAACTAACACTATATTACCCATTTCTTCATGTCCTGCTCATCTCAAACGTCTGGAGTTAATATTCCTAATTATGTTAGGTGTAGATGCGTGCAGTTCTATGCTTTGTAACTTCCTACATTCTCCTGTAACTTCATCACTCTGTGCCCCAAATATTGGACGTCGAATATAATAATGAATAATGGATACATGAAATAAAATCCCACGGACACACATATAGACAAGGATTTACGGCGTGAAATAGACCTATATATGCAAAATATACTTATAGTAAATAAGGGATTTTCTGTATTTCACAGCTTTCTATGTCGTCCTGTATCACAAACCGAACTGATTTCTTAGAGATATTAAGAAGAATTAAAACAAATACTTTATCTCATCTTAAGCTTATAGTTATTCATGCTGTGAGTCATAGTCCTCTTCTGTATCATCGAACTAAGGACTAGAATCGGAAATTCCCTCTTCAGAAGAAAACTTGATAAGAAAAACTATAACGAGATATTAATGCGTGTTGCGCTCCGATCCCATCATTGTCGATAAAGAAAAATAAGCTGTCAAAAAAGTGAGCGAAAAGAACAAATGAAACTAGAATTTAGGTTCGCAAACTCTGAAGTTAATTACAACTGGAGATGGTATATTTTCGTATTATTCCGAGGGTAGGTAAAGCTAAATTTTAATTATTCTAAGGGGACATATATTTCATGATAAAGCTGTTTCTAATTTTATTATATTTTTTTATATATGAAGAGGAAAGAAACAAAGTAAACCTTGTTAAAATTTTAACAATCACAAGCTTTGTTTGGGAAGTGAGAGTTGGAATGTAGTTGGGGATGAAGCTTGTACGCTGTTAAATGAAACAGTAACCTAATTAGGATTCAATTTGTGATAGGATTGGATGCCCAACGTACTCACTCAGACCTCACGTCCATTAACAACTCTCATGAATTTCATTCATTCACCACTCCAATGATACATTCACTTATCTGCCGAATGATTTCGTTGATTACATATTTTCTGTTTCATTCACTACCCTATTTTATTTTCCCAGAATACGAAATGTAGGGAAAGCATTAAAATACGGAACTGTAAATACTTGTGCAGAATTTCTCACGATAATATACATTCCCATTCGGTAAAATCCCGATTAGCGACTAAGTAATAAACATACACTTTCGTCTAAAATTTAACAAAATCAATCTATAACATTTTGGAATTCATTATTCTGTGAGGTGTTGGTATTCATCAAAACAAGAAAAGTCTAATAAATATGGATCATTAAATCAATATCTTCCGAGATATAGTATAGTATAGTATAGTATAGTATAGTATAGTATAGTATAGTATAGTATACTGGGTGTTCAGTTCAAAATGTGTCATGGCTCGCTGTATGTCATGTGGCTAGCCGATGAGCCTAGAGAATTCAATCTTCCTACACTTCCGTAGAGGCGTATTACCTAAATGCGAGAGAAGTTGCCTAGCGAGCACGGCGTTCATTCTGAAGATTACTTACCGATACGTAGGGTAACGCCAGTAGTGGCAAGAATGTGAACTGTTTGGAAACACGTACAGAAGTGAGTTTTTTTTCTTACTGTCGGGATATGGGGAGAGGGTTAAGACGATTACTTACGTATTTGTTAACTTTGACGGTCAACATGGACACGGAGCATTTTGATTTGTGTTGTGGAATGTTGCCGTACGCAATCGATGATAACAAATACCCTGCGTACGACTTGCCCGCGCAAAACACAGTTCGAAAGAGGTTATGGTAGCACACAGACTTTACAGACCGCCATCTGTTGCTACGACATTCAAGTTATACCGTACACGTTCTCAAGTTCAGATTGAACGCCTTGATTAATAGGCAACTTCTCTGACATAAAAGCTGAAACTCGCTTCAAATTGCTGACTGACAACAGTGACGTCATGACACACTTTGAAATGAACACCCAGTAGTATAGTATAGTACAGTATAGTATATTTATTTAACCTGGTAGAGATAAGGCCATCAGGCCTTCTCTTCCCCTCTACCAGGGGATTACAACAATATTAAGAATACAATTACAATTTTATTATAATTACAATTAATATTAAATTTACAAATACAATAAGCTTCAAAGCACTAAAAGATTGACTGATTAATAAAGGCTAAACACTTTATTGTAGAAGTTGAGAACAGAGAAAGATTTTTTACTTAAGTAAAAATTAAACCTCGAATAATAAAATTATATAGTGATGAAATTACCGGATATTGAAATATTTTGTACTAGAATAAGAGAACTATTTACAAGAAACCTTGTCTGAACGAGTCTCAATTACTGACCAAGTGCCTAGTAAGTTTGTGTTTGAATTCAATTTTATTTCGACAGTCGCTGATGATAGGAGGTAGCGAATTCCAGAGTCTTGGCAGGGCTATTGTGAAAGAGGGTGAGTATGAGGAGGTGCGATGGGATGGTATCGTTAGTATTGTTTCATGGCGAGAGCGTGTGTTCAGATTATGGTGGGGAAAAAAGGTAAGTGAAGCGAGGCAACAGGTAGAGAAGGAATAGAAGATATCAATGTTTCGAAGAGAAGGAGAAGTAAATGTAAATTTCTTAACGGGGGAAATGTCAAGTTGTTTTGCAGCATCAGTTTGCCGTTTGTGTCCTAATATAATTGTTTGTCTTTTTTCAGGATTGATTTTAAGATGGAATTTCTCTCTCCATGTCACAATCGAGTCAATGTCTTCATTCAGATATAATTAGTTGTTCATCAACATCATAGGACAGGTATACCAAACATGCTCTTCCTAGAGCACAAACATTTCATCCCTACTTCCTCCACCTCTTGACCGCGAATCTGTTTTCATTCTGTTTAATCAGTCGTTACCTGCAGAACGTAAACATTCAGTGGCGAGCAGTTTACAGAACATTTGAAAATGACACTGTATACATTCTACAGTACCATGATACAGCTTCAGTGAGGAATGGGAATATTGTTACTTTGTTCTTGAAAGGGATAATACAACTAATTGCCGATTAAGTTCTGTTCAATATATAACATAAGACGTTGAATAATTTCGAGGGGAAAATTGTTCCGGAGCCGGGTATCGAACCCGGGACCTTAGGTTTAACGTACCAACGCTCTACCACTGAGCTACTCGGGAACTCTAACCGACACCGATCCAATTTTTCCCTCTATATCCACAGACCTCAAAGTGGGCTGACAACCGTCAAGCAACCAACTTCGAGTGCACACTAACTCCGTGTGACTTAAATTGTGGTTTTCTGTTAACGAACAGTGACGTGTATTATGCAAATCTTGATTAACGAAATTCTTACAGAAGACTCCGCTCTGTTTTCTTTGTTTTGTTTGTTTGTTTCTTTTATGTCTGTTTATAGATCGTTTTAAATAATTCACAACAAAGATATATTCAACCGCTGAATTGAATGCAAAATAAACATCCTTTCTCTAGTCGTGTGAACCAGGCGCTGCCCGAAGAGAACTTAAATTCACGCTGCAGGAGAGCGGTCATTTTCTGTGTTTAGGGCTGTACATCTAGTGGCGAAGAGTAATATGAACCAAAGTAACGTGACTACACATAAAAACAGGTATGTCACTGATAATGATTCTTAAAGGTTGATGAAAATGTAGGTCAATATTTTTTCACGTTTCAGAAAAAATAAGTTTTCCTTTCCTTTTTTCATTCATTTTTCAACTTCAAGTCTTTTCGTAATTTCCAACTAATACTTTGTATTGGTAAAATAAAAAATAAAAACATTCCACAGCCTACGTTCTTTCAATAGAAGTTGTATTTACAATCGATAATTTCGTTTTAGTGGCTCGGAAAGATTATGCCGAGAAAAATGTAGTAAGAAAAGTTAGAAAGAAAAAGACGTCGCTATTACATCCATTACATCTGCGCCTCAAGCTAGACCCCATTATTATCTGAACTTGAAGACTTCTGCAATGATGACATGAGAAAATTCAGTAGGATAATCTTCGCTTAATACAACTCCCTCAAAAGTTGAAACTCTGAAATGCTACTGAAATATGCTACTCATTTAGAACGAAAATTTAAACAGTTATCTGCATAATTATATGCCCTTTGGCTTGCATATTAAAAATGACAGAAGGGCGTATTGTGCTTGTACAGTTTGCTCTTTCTACCAACTACTGCACAAGGCGTTTTGGATTCATTCATCACTAGTTACAAAGACATGCATGCATACTGCAAAAACTATACCTCAACTCACCGCCACAAAGCAGCAAAGAGCTTCATAGAGGATGTTCTAGCGAATATCATAATGGTTTCTGCACATCAGAAACAGTAGAAGGAGATGCTGTTATAGTGGCGTCAGTAATTTCAAATGATATGTTTTGTGGCACATATAATTTGCCTTTGAATGATGATAATATTGCATTTTTTTTAAATATTAATTTTAAGTTAAAATTTGAAGCTATAGGTGTTTTCAAACTAAAATACATGCGGACAAAAAACAGACACGCCCCTTGTGTCAGTGGCGAAACGAAAATGCGGCACCATTTATCTTCGACACGACGAGTGAGCAGGGATGGCAGAAGGGAGTAGAACTAGTGACTTCAGGAACATACCCAACACTTTTCCGGTGGTTCTAATTAGAATGTTTCTGGGCACAACCCTCTCCTCACTGTTTGTGTGTACCAGCGCTAATAAGCATACACAAATGCCTTCGACTTTGAATATATCAATAATAATACAAATTTGGAAGAATATGTTACTTACATGTCTTCGAAAGTTAAAAATGAACTCACTGATATTGATGGAAAGATTATTAAAATGAAATCAACTTCGATAACATATACTGACGGATATGACTAATGATATAAAGAATAGAGTAGTAGTCATTTTATTTTATATATTTTTATACGGAAAAAACATTACCGGACATCCTTGATCACTGAAATCGAAACAATAACAATAATAATACACAACAAAAATGTGTTATGAAAAGAGGTGCTACTCATTTATGTTCTATATTTTGAGGAAGAAAACATGACCATCCGAGAGGAATTTCTAAGTTTTGTGGTACTGGCTACTAGAGTCCTGCAAAACCGGTTGTAACCGAAGAAACCCTACATAGCGCTACTGAACGCCTGGCGTTATAGGCAGTATGCGAAGTGCATATGCTTGAGTACTGCCTCAGTATTCGGTTTAACCCTTTCTTACCTATAGATACCATATGGCAATAATTAATTTTATAGCATTTATGTATTTGTGTATTACATATGAAGGTAAATTTTGCTGGATAACTTCTATTTCAATACATTTTCATCAATATAGTTTTGTTTCAAATGTTGCCACTCCCGTAACTTGGTCACTGAATTGGTCCTAATACAGCTATTTGTTTCAACATGGATTGCTTGTAAATTTAATTTGGGTTAGAAAGGGTTAACGAGTATTCGAGTTGATTCGGTCTCTCTGTGGATGGACGACTCTGGCGTATAAAAGGAAGATCACAGTGAACCATCCAGATATTATAGTTGCGGATCATCAATAAGAACAAACAGCATGCAGCGTGAAACTACAGACGTTGTAAAGCGTAAATTTCAGAAAAAAACTTACGGTATCCACAAATTACCAAGCTTGTAATTTTTGCTTACACTAGAAAACTGAATTATAATATTACAATAATGACACACTTAAAGCAGTAAACTCAATCAATAGTAAAACTGAAACAAAAACAACTTTATATCTTCTGAAACATACTACAACCAATGCTTTTAGTATTTTTGCTATGACTAGAATCTAGCAACTAATTTTCGAGCAATCGAACTCTCAGCTGAGTTGTCAGTCATCTGGCCACTGAAGAAAAGTCGAACCACAGCTATGACAGAAATACTATCTATGGCCCACTTTGACATGCTTGACCTAGGGAGACAGACCTGAGTTCGTTGACGTCTAACATCTGTATTACAAGAAGGAAAAGCAGTGTGCAACTAGCGGCGATGTTGCCAGACTGCTGAAATTTCCAACTCAATTTTCTAATAACCGTGCATTTAATCACAAAACGTAATATAGGTTTTCCATTAATTTAAGTGAACCTTATCGCCCCGTACAATCTGCAGGGTTATTTTACTTCTACCCTGTATATGAATAGCTACTGTTTTTGAGGAATGCATTTAGAGTTAATAATTATTTAATTTTATGTTTTGTGATTAATTGTAATTCTATTTTGAATTTATTTACTTATTATATCTCACATTATACATTATGCTTATTTGATTTTCTACATACTAAATTGGTGGAAAGATCACCAAACAACTCTAGCCTGTCTAGCAACACTTGTGAAACGAATATTGGCCATTGTATGAATAAGTGTTTCCACCGAGCTTTAACTTTAGACTAGTAAAACAGATTTATTAATACATAAACACACGAAGTCAACTTTGATCATGTAGTCTATGATAATAGGCCCTAATAATAATTGTGAACATCAAATAGTTGATATTAGCACGTGTGTAATAAAATAGTTCTTTGAATGACACTTGTTTTCTCTGAAGTAGATCTTTCCTATACAGAATGATTTGTTTCTAAACCTTGCTATTCCTTTGTTATTCGTAGTTTATAAATGTGTAAATTATACTTATTTTGTACAGAACAACAACCATTGGGAGCCAAAGTAATCGTATTGTTCATTTATTTATCTGTTACTAGTCAAATTACTGCAAGTTCGAAATACAAAAATAAATGTATTGAAGTGTCAAATTATTCGTACTCCTATTTGAAGCAAACATATTATTACTGTGTTTGTATGTTGATAAAATGTTGAAGAGTTATTGTATGATGAAATGTACCTGGTGTTATTTGGAGATCGTATTTTCTTCCTCCTTACCATTTATTTCTTTGTGAGATTTGTGTTCTAAATAATTCGCGATTTTACATGAACTTATGTAATATCGATTATTGGGTTATATAAATCGGACAAGATTCAGTCAATATGTGACGAGAAATTACGACGTAATGAAATGATGAAGTTATGACGTATACTGTTTAACATTGGTACAGAAAAACGCCAGCTATATAGCGTTTATTGGTAAGAAAAATATACATGGCTTGTGCACGTCTTGTTCTGTGAAAAACTATAACATTGTTTAATATATCTGTAAGCAACTTTCATTAGTAAAACTCTAAACGTTTAAAATATAAACGATACTTATAAAGTTACTGCAAGTTCAGAATAATAAAGAAAATATATGTGTTATAGTGTCGAATGAACTTTAAGAGTATTTGCAAAAACTTTTTTTTTTTTCAATATGACAACGTAAATTTCCTTGTTACTCCGGTTGTGTACTCGAAAAACGTCATTTTCATGTAAGTGCGCCTGATGTTCTGTTTACTCTGCAATACATCAGGCGTAACCGCTCGACAACCGGGTATCCGGTCCGATGTTCATCCTAGCCGGTTGTAGCTCCGACCGGTCGAATCTAAACCGGTTGTGTGCGCAGCTTTGCAGGTCTCTACTGACTACCATGTGCACTAAATACGGCCAATGAAATAGATAACTTTCTACAAAACGAAGGTCTTGCATAGTATTGCATTGCATAGGGTTACGATTGGTATTTATTTGTGGCAAGGTGACGTTCAAATATTTTGTATGAGAATCATGTGAAAGTTCTGTTCTTCATTCTGTTAGCCAAAGACTAACTCATGTTGTGAACGAATTGAATTGTATTCAGAAGTGCAGACCCATTATTTAGTCCTGACAGCTCAGCGACGCGAAAGAGAGGAAGTAATGGGAGGAGTGGGGAGAGTTCCGGAGTAGAGATAAGGACGAGCGGTTGTTAAAGGAGTGCAGTACAGCTTAATTGTACTGGAAACATACCGCTCTACAGCACGCATGACGTCCGATCGCTCCCAAGGCAAGCGAGTGAATAACCCAAACACCCCTTGGCATAACTAAATGGACTCGCCTGACCTAGGCGCACATCGCCGGCGACTGTCAAGACTAAATAATCGTACTGTAAGAGACGTGACAGTTTCTTTCAGCTACATTCTTATGCGAGAAAACCTAAATTCATTGTCTGTATCTTTCTCATAGCAAAGTATTCAGCAATGCTAGGACTTGTAGCAAATGCTTTATAGTCAAATACCATACGATGTGTGAATCATATAATAATAATAATAATAATAATAATAATAATAATAATAATAATAATAATAACAGTAGCTTTCGTGAAAGGTAACCACGAAAACTGAGGATACCTTCAAGAGAAGATTTTATAACTGCCGCCAACATAACTCTTCAAAATAATGGGCCAGATTTACATATTATACAACTTCCAAGAATCTTAAGACGACACCACTCAGTTTATCTAGTATTAAACTTTTCAGAATTCTGGAGTACGTGGCTATTTACCCCTTTTCCTTCAAATTTTTTATTACTTTCACTGGAGCACCGATTTTTCTGTAAGAACTTGCCCTATTTTCAACTATCACTAATGTAACTTTATATTATGCTAGATATGAATTTAGAAGATTTTAGGAAAAGAGCACAAAGTTTTTCCAATTACAATAGTCAACAAAAAATATTACTCTCTGGCATCAAGATAAATTAAAATTGTGTACCCTTTACTGCTATAGATGCGCTGATTCCAAATCTGTAATCAGCCGTCTAGCACGTCAGGTTCTTTAGTCAATAGCAAATCAGTACATTTCATTTACAATTCAGTGAATATTGAGTACATTTCCATTTTTCAACTGATTGAATTGTTTGTGCTTTTAAACTGAATTAATTTACTTGCTAAGTAGGCCTATCATATTTTTATAGCTCAACTGATGAATAATTATTGTTTAGGATTGTGAATTGAATCGTCTACTTGCTATGTACTGTAGACTTTTTGTAGAGCCATCAACGTAGCTCACAAGCAAACGTTCTGATGGGGGCAGATAAAAAAAGTTATTTTCTTTCTTCCACCATGTTAATAATATCAAAAGAAGTACTTATACAAACTTTGGCCACTCGACCGCATTTACGAGGGCCGTAAAAAATAAGTTCGCCAGGCACCGTTAACAGAAAAAAAACGCAATTGCGTTGGACAAATTTATTGGAACAGACACAATAATTGTTGAGCTATTTTTCAACAAATTTTTCACCGAAATTGAGATATTTCTCATATCATGGGATCGACAGAGAGAGGTGCAGACGCAGTCAAGCGCTGGTTCCGATCTGAGGCGGCTGACTTCTATGACACAAAAATTGATCCCATGGTATGACAAATGACTCAATTCCAGTGGGGGATATGTTGACAAATAGCGCAACAATTCCTGTATCTCTTTCAATAAATATTTCCATGCAATTGTGCTTGTTTCTATAAACGGCCCCAGGGAAAATCACTTTCTGGACTGGCTCGTAATTGCGGTCGAGTGGCCAAAATTTGTATAAGCACTTCTTTTTTCATTATTATTAACATGGTGGAAGAAAAAATTGTAACTTTTTTATCTGCCCCCATCAGAACGTTTGCTTGTCAGTCGACAGATTCGCTAGCCTGCTGATTCGGAGCTGCACTCGGGCTTGGGTTAGATTCCCGTATTGACTGATTATTTGCTTGGGTTTTTCCGAAGTTTTCCCCAATCTAAAGGCAAAGGTGAATACTCAGCCTCATTTCATAACGCCAAAAAATGTATTTTGTTACATTTTTGATACGAGGTTGCTCTTCATCACCATCTATATGCAGAAATATTTGAAGGCAAAGCAAACGGATTGTCGATGATATGAATTTATAGCCGTAAGATGGAAAATTCAACACGGGACCACAAACTTGTGGAGACCGACATGAAGAGGGCACAAAGCCCGACAGACCGATGCAAATGAATCCAACCTTTTAGTTATGTGTGCTCGTTTTAAAGAGGTGAGCAGCAGGCGGAGTGCTACCGTATTAGCAGCACCTGCGCCAGGCCCACTCGCTTTTAATGCGATGCCGAAGTGAATGCAGCCGCGGCTACCTGGCCAACTAGAGCGCGCAGCACACAGCCGGCAGACTGTCGATGCCTCAGAAATATCTCCGAAATTTTTGGGCAGAACAAACAGATCTGGATAAGATTTTATTCTAATATACAGAGTGTGAGGAAGAAAGTGCTCAAAACTTCAAGTATGGATTCCTCTTATGTATAGAAGAAAAAAATTATTGCATCAACCAAAGTGCTGCATTGGAGTTAAATCGCTCGCTTGAACTCGGTCGAGTGTCGCACCCTCGAGTGAGATACGACCGGTCGTGATACGCTCGTAATAAATAGAAGCACAGTACAAGGTCATCTCACCGACATGTCTTATCTTGTATAGAAGACGACAGATAAGATACACATATGTTTTGCTCACACGGTAAAAATATGGCTTCATTTTCTGCGTTTATGACAAACGTTTAATGGAACAGTCAATGAAACGTACCAAAACAGGAACATGAATTTATAAATAAAATAGTATGAAAAACTTCGATATACAGTTATTATTGCTAATTAATAATTATTCAATATTTGATTTACCACATATATAATATGATAGGTCCATATATAGTGTTCCGCCTATATACTGCGACAATGTAGAAACGTTTTACAAAATATTATTGATCTAGCAGTAGATTAATAACAATATTAGTACAGAGATAACATCACAGAAAATATAATAAAACCAATAATCATGCTGCACAACTGTTACAGACGCAAAGATTGATACACTAATTATTAGAGATTATTATTATTATTATTATTATTATTATTATTATTATTATTATTACTAGAAAACTTGATACAGTTCTTGAATTATCGTGATCGTGTTCTCCGTTTATAATAATTACATTTACACCCAATAACATATATCAGATGTAGCAAAAACAAAATCACTCCTGTGTGGGAAAGAAAAAAAACATTTACCTACAACATTTTAAAGCAAGTTTTGTAGTTCTACGGAGAAGTTAGTTCAACACTGCAAAGTTTTGAAATGATAAACATCTATGATGTTACTACACAGTTCATAACTGTAACAAGAACGAATGTCTAACGCTCGGCTTATACCGTTCAAGGATTTATCGCCCTGACAATTTTACCCATCATATATGTGCGCTACCTATCGGATTATGCTATGAACTACTTGGCGCTCGAGCGAAAACGTAAGACGCAGACCTCTGGTATCAACCTTCGTCCGGAAATGCTTGGTTTCTGAGTAGAGCTTACAAATAAAATCATACTTCATTCCAAAATGTTTGCTGGAATTATTTTTACACATTCTGTTTATATCTTCTTAGATGTTTTGTTTAGTCAACTGTCAAAAGACAAGTTTAAATCTCATAATAAGAATAATAATAATAATAATAATAGTAATAATAATAATAATAATAATAATAATAATAGTAATAATAATAATAATAATAATAATAATAATAATAGGTGGCGCTACAACCTATGAAGGGCCAAGAGCGACCAGTCGGCTACTGTCCTCACGGTCACATGCCGAAGCTGAGGTGGACGATCATCCAACCAGAATAGAGGTATTGTATGGTTAGCACGATGAGCCCCCAGCCGTTATGACTGGTTTGCGTAATCAGATTTCGCTATCTATCGTAGACCCCCAAGTGCATCACGATGCTGGGTGGACAACTGTCCCATACACTGGCCGAAATTTCATGAAAAAATTTCTTCCCCCATGAGGACTCGAACCAGCGTGCATTCCGTAACCCGAGTCCTAGGCAGGATGCCTTAGACCACGACGCCACGGCGCGGGACTTAAACCTCATAACTAGCATCAATAAGGCATCACTCATATGGCAAATAAGCCAACAGATAATGGGGTAGGGTGGCTAGTTTCTTTCTTCCTCTATTGCAGCAGTTCGACTACTGTGACGTTCTATGAAGTAATCTCAACCATAATCCAATTCAGAAATTACAGCGTGTCCATAATGCCTGTGCTCGGTTTATATGTAATATCCGTCTCTATGATATCTCACCATCTTTCAATGAATTGTCTTGACTCCGGCTGGCTGACAGACGCAGTTTGCATTGTCTTTCTCTTCTCTATCACATTTTGCATACATCAACCCCCGAGTACCTCGCATTACGTTTTCATAATCTATCCACAGATGATAAACTTTATACCCTGTCACGACACGATACGACACTACACTCTATTGTCAGTCCCTCTACACAGAACTTCTAAATATTCTTCGTCTTTTACAATAGACACTATCCGTTCTTGGAATTCATTATCTACAGATGTTAGGGGCTGCCTGACCTTAAACGCTTTGGAGTCCAAAATGAAACATCTTATTTTAGAACGCACAGTGTCCAGGATATATATTAAAATTCACAATTGTAACTAGTTATTAAAATAATCATATAATTTAATTTGTCATCTAGTATAAGTAGGTATTTAAGTTCGATAATCTTCTGGCTTATGCATATTTTTTCTATTTAGATCTTGTCTTAAGTATATCTTCAACTTCCGTTTGTATTAACATCATGTTATCATGTATTTCCTTTTCATCCTCTGGTTGAGAAAAAATAAAGCATTATTATTAATATTAATATTAATAATATTATTATTATAATTATTATTATTATTACTATTATATGCGTACCAAACCTCAACATATTAGAGTAACTGGTACCATATGCATAAAATGATAATTATTAGAAATACGGTGAAAATATCAAAGGTCCTTCATAAATATAATTATGATATATAAAACTCTTCTCTGTACTTTAACTCTTCCGTGCTCTAGCAATGGTAGGAAGATGTTCTATCTGAGTCTTCTTTCTCTTTCCTTTTTCTGCAACATCTTCTAGAACTGTAGGTGCTGTATCCTCTGGTTCCAAACGTTTTACATTATTTCATAGTAAATATCAATATGCAATAATATAATAATATTACAATATTTTTTCAATCTAACTCTTAGTCATCGTTTTATCACTGGTGAAACTACGCCAATAATCTGGCAAGTCTTTGAGTTACTGTTAAGCACTACCATATCTGTGGGTCTGTATTGAAAAGCATCAAAATACATTTATATTATTTTTGTAATTTAAGCCCCTTGATCAAGGTGATGCAAATTTTTCGCTACTGATTGCAACTTCGAAGGTTAATAACCTGATTACAATAATAATTGGAGCATAAAATATTTTAAAGGGCAATTCTCAAAGTTGACAATTCTTACAAATGGAAGGAAGCTGTCATTTGTTACGCTGATCTATAAAGAATTAAAGAATACAGAAGTACTTTATTACATTATTTGCGATAAACTTATCATACATAACGTAACTCTATAGATTAAATTAAATGGTTTGGATGCAACTGAACTCATCGGACGAGATAACTTCCACTTCCGAGGGAATTTAACCCCCATTTCACACCCTGAATTCATCAATAATTCCCGGTCAAATGAATTGACTCGTAGATAACGGATATGAACTAAATCCGTCACACAGTTCAGGAGAAATTGTTGTAAAGTGACAAACAGTACGGTAGGTATTTCTTAACCCATCTCCTAGACAAAACGATTGGATACCGATGCCTTCAGTTATAGTCCGTTAGATCTTTCTGGATTGTGATGATAAACTTTCTCCTCCCTGGTATAGCCGCGGCAAGGGATATCAGGGGAATATAAACAATTATGCAATGCTACACTTTCTTTACCTCCTCATGTGACTGGCCCGTAGTAGAAAGGAATAAGCTTGCAACGTGTTTACATTTTTCAACTATGCCTTGCCGCGACTGCTTCATTATTTATATAGCGCATTTATATATCAAACGATGTTCACAGTAAGGCCTGTGAGGCTGTGATATAACATGTGGGATAATCATCGCCATAGAATTTTCACCTCCTTTTTTTTTTACATGTGAAATGGCATTGTTTCCAAATTAGAGGCAGAAAGCTAAATATGTAGTATTAATTAATTAATTTATTTATTTATTTATTTATTTATTTATTTATTTATTTATTTATTTATTTATTTATTTATTTATTTATTTATTTATTTATTTATTTATTTATTTATTTATTTATTTATTTATTTATTTATTTATTTATTTATTTATTTATTTATTTATTTATTTATTTATTTATTTATTTATTTATTTATTTATTTATTTATTTATTTATTTATTTATTTATTTATTTATTTATTTATTTATTTATTTATTTATTTATTTATTTATTTATTTATTGCCAGTAAGTTTGAAATGAATACAAGTTAATACAATGTAAAATAAACTAGCCCACTCCTGAATGAGTAAGACTCGTGCTCAGGAGGGGATTTAAACAACAGACAAAAATAAAATTAAAATTCAGAGTGAATATAGATTAAATAGTGTTTAATATGTTAAAACCCAAACTATAAATCCAATACCAATTTTTTTTATTAATTTGGAGAGGATTCGTGGTTGAAATATTATTGGAAGAAAATTTGTTTAATAATCTGGGACCTTGACTCCTGCTATGATAGAAAGCTGCATTGGTTTTAAATTCTGGTTCAGACAAACGCAGAGAATTCATATTTTTAGTTTAGTATGCATATACCTTTCAAAGTTATTAAAATTTCTATGAAAATATTTTAATAAAATAAAATAATACATTTTTTAATGTTGAAAACTTTGAAATGTTTAAACAACAATTCAGTTGGGTAATCTTTCTGCTTTTTTAAACAAATTTTTAATACTTTTTTCTGTAGTAAAATTAACGGATAAAGGTTGGATTTATAAGTTCCACCACAACCTATAATACCATACATAAATATAGACTGAAATAATGCTAAATAAATTACACGTAAACAGTTAATTGACAAAATATTTCTTAGAATAACAAAGTAACAATGTTTTACGTAATTTATTACAAATATAATGAATATGATTATTCAATTTTAAATCATTATCAATCATTATACTTAAGTATATAACCTCATTAACTTCACTAATAACTGATCAATTGCAATTGATATCGGAACAGTCAGAATTATGCATTTTAATTTGTAGTATAGATGAAATTGGTTTATTACCTTTATTATTTAAAGAAAATGGTATAGGCCCATAGCTATTGTTTTATCTTTATTAATTACAAGTGAATTTAAATCGAACCATTGTTTTATTAATTTTAAGCCAAGTTTTTCCACTAAAAAGTAAAACAGTATCATCAGGATACGAATATAAATCACCTTCATATTCTTTAAGGTCTATCATTAAAAGGTCTCTCATTAAAAGGTCATCAATATAATTAAAAATAAAATCGGTCCAAGGACTGTTCCTTGAGGAACACCTATTTTAACTTTAATAAATTCACTTAATACATTACCAATTTTAGTAGCTTTAACTCTATCATTTAAATAAGATTTGAATAAATTAAAAGCATTATTATTAAGTCAACTGCCCGAAGACAGGCCTGAACCTCACAAGTGATCAAGTAAATAATCATACAAATAACCTTCATTTGACCGCCATTTTATTGTTAATCACTTAATGCTTGAACAACATATAATATCCAATAATAATGGCTACGAGTACTTTTGCCTTTCAGGCATCATCAGGTAGCGTAAGAATTTGATTCTTATAAACGTAATAATGGGAACAGACACAACTGTTCAGCATATTCTCCAATAGAATTGAGACATCTATCATACCATGGGATCGACAGAGGTGTGCAGACGGCTGTCACACACTGGTTTCTATCCCAGGCGGCAGACGTCTACGACAGAGAGTCACGAAATTTGATCCCACGGTATGATAAACCTCTCAATTCCGATGGGGAATATTTGAAAAATATCTCAACAATTTCCGTATCTGTTCCAATAAATCTTTCCATGAAATGGTGATTTCTTTTTTGTTACAGTCCCAGAGATACTAATTTTTACAGCCCTCATAATTGCGCTCAAGTGACCGAAACTTGTATAAGCACTTGTTTTGACATTATTAACATGGTGGAAGAACAAAAATAAACATTTTTATCTACCCCTATGAGAGTCATGTCAATTGATGCCCACAGGAGCAAGCGCGTGCTTTAGAGCCCAGGAGAGCCTGAGCGCTTTACAGAGGAAAGGAAAGAGACACACGAAAGAGGTAGTATATGCCGCTTGGTCGAGCTATATACAGGGATGGCCAGCACTGATTCAATAGATGAAGGGAGAGAACTTATTAAAACTGTATCCATGTTAATTTTTACATTTGTCTGAGAAGTATAAGTGCATTATAAGCATGTAAGCTTTAATTTTAAGTCACATTTTTTCACAAAGTTGTTATTTTTTTTATTCAAAAGGAATATTTTCTCAACTTTATAGAAAAGTGAAATTTTCAGGTATAGGTCTATTTATTTAGTAGCTTTGCAGGTACTGAAACAATGTTTTCGTAAATCTAATATACCGTATATAAGTATTACTGAAGATAGTGCAGGGTATTACAAATTTTGAAAATATTCGTATGTGAAATGTTTGTAAGGAAATGAATTAACAAAGCAACTACTGTTACATCATAAGCAAAATATATGTTCCCATGTGTTGTAAAAATGTCAGCTCTATATCTTCACCAGGTTTCGAGAAAATAGTTTAATATTCTGATGATAGGACGTTGCTCACCAATATCACCTTAAAAGCATAATGAGATAAGAGTTTTGTTATGGAATATTAGTTACACTTAAAAGATATACAGTACCTACGTAACTTTGTTATGTACTATAATATTGTTTTCATTAGTTCATTGATTACTTTTATAAGGCTAAAGATACCATCAGTATCAATTACAACTTATGTCATACTCAATCTCTATTTTTTGGATATCACTTTCTTTATGAATGATGTGTTTCATCCACTTAGTACAGTATAGTTGTACTACTATGGAATTTATGTGAATATTCCTTCTTAACTCTTTATTATGTTATTAACGTTTAAAACACAACTGCAATATAAAGAAATTGGTGTTAGTAGTTTTGTTTTACAGACAATATAGATTATATCAAACGGAAAGGAGCCATATAAAGATAACGACATAAAATTTAACGTTTCGTTTGAAGTTTGTGCATCACTGTTTTCTTAATCCTTCCATACCTAGCGCTTGATGCCCGCGTACGACTTCAAGGTCAGAAAAGTGCGCTTGCTTTGACATCACTGCCCTATGAGAATTTTTGCTTGTTAGAAGAAACTGCCTACTTAAGGATGCACTGGAAGGAATGATAAACGGGAAAAGAGTTCTCTACAGAAGAAATCAGAAGATAGACGACATTAAGATATATGGATCATATGCGGAGACAAAGAGGAAGACAGAAAATAGGAACGACTGGAGAAAGCCGGGTTTGCAGTGAAAGACCTGTCCTTGGGCAGAACGCTATGGATCAATGAATGAATTTCTCACAACTTCCTTTGGTTTCCTAGTCCTATAGAGCTAGTTACTGTGAAACTGAGGCACATGTACCGCACACTATATGGTCTGTGGTGTCCCTTTCGGTGCATAACGATGAAACTTAAAGCATTCTGCCACTTAAATCAGCAAGTCTGATGCTGAGTAGTAAGGGATATTACCTACGTAGCACCTTGTGAACACTTCATGATATTGCAGTCCAGCATTAATAACACTGAAACCACTAGTCCGAAGTATACCTAAATGGTGTAACCAATACTGTGTCGATACTCTATAAAAATTGCTATCACGAACTATTCCACGTGGTAGAAGTTTAATATCGCAAAGGATTCACTCCTCCAATATCGGAGAAGTGGAAGCGTGTGGTAATATCAATTTAGTACATTCACTTCCAATACACAATGTCTAGACTCATAATGTAGAAAACAAAAAACGGACGTGGCAAAATTTTCCTTTGTTAACCGCACAATAGTAGAGTGGAACAGCTTACATGCGGCAATACATTTAAGGAAAGATTGAGAAGATTAGACTGAAAATGTAATTGTAGGTGCAGTGTAATTATCTAAACTGTATCATGTAATTAATTAAGTTGATATGTAATTAATTAAGATGATATGTAATTAAGTTGATATGTAAATAAATTAAGGTGATATGTAATTAATTAAGATTGTATGTAATTAAGTTGATATGTAAATACATTAAGGTCATATTTAATTAATTAAGACGATATGTAATTAAGGTGATATGCAATTAAGGTGATATGTAATTACTTACATTGGTAATAGTTGGGTAAAATGGAAGTACTTATAAGTTAGGTTATTTATAGTCCTAGGTATATTGCATCTATTTATTTATAGTTAGATATAAATTTACGTTTATTTTATTGCTTTTTATTGCTGTAATTATTGTATTATTGCGATGGTATTATTGTATATTATTAATATTTCACTGTCACCGGGTGTATAACCAATTGTAGTGTTCATACATACATACACATACATACATACATACATACATACATACATACATACATACATACATACATACATACATACATACATACATACATACATACATACATACATGTACATTTCCTGGAGAAGGCCCGCCTTTAATTTAAGCAGCAGAATGTTTGTTACAATTTACACTCTCAGGTCTTCTCGTTTAAGCCACTAAAGTAACTGGATACTTCGGCTTAATAACTTGTGATCAGATACCAACTTGAAGCAATTAGATTCCCCTTCAGTTTAGAGGCATTAAACATACCAGACGAAAGATGGGAATTTTCAGTACACGAACATCAGATAGAAAAGATATGAAAATTAAAAATAATAGGTTATGAAAGTAGGCGTACATGTTTATTATAAATTAAATAACGTAGTACAAATCAGTAAATATTTACTTTTTAACACATTGATGGCCGTTTCACTAACCTTCGTTATCATTATAACAGCTCGTCAAATATTCCACTAAACATTACAACTTTTTTTCTAATCACTTCTTTTCAACCAAATTTTCAGAGCACGTTTAGTATGTAAAGGACTAACAAAATCCAAATTTTGAACTCTCAAATGTTTTTGGCTTTCGGTGTTTTCTATTTTTTTTTAGAAAATTTTTCAAACCCAGTTTTCAGTAGAAGATCTCAATTTTTAAGCTTCATTTTCTTTGGTTACATTCGCAAGACGTAGAGAAACATTTCTGTGAATTAATTTTATGAACTACCTCATTTATTCACTTAGAATATTTTTAATCTTGAAATTGTTTTTTTTTCTATAAGTGATGAAAAAATAACAAAACAAACTAACATAATTTCTTACAAAATGAACACATAGAAACATGCAGATATTTCATAAATACTTTCAGTAAAATTTTCATCTAGATTTATTAATATTTGTATACAAAAATTGGTGTTGAATGAAGGAAATTAAACTTACGATAAAATAGATTTGAGAGTAAAATGTATATTTACGTAACATATAGGCATACATACATTCGCCTATTCCGGAAAGAATGTATTACTGATTTCTTTAACACGCTACAAGCATCTTGCTTCTTAGCGGTGGGGCGCCGAAACAACCCGCAACATAACATATATAAATAATTGTTCATATAAAATAATTCCAGCAAACGTATTGGAAAGAACTGTGAGTGATATGAAATTATGTGTTTGACTCCCAAATTTTGCATAATAACTTCATTTTTAATCTTTCCTCTTCTTGATGTTCTGGAAGCTCGCCGCCAAATATCCATTTCTGTTCCCAAAAATTTAGCTTAGTTTGTTTCCTTTAATGGCTAAAATTAATGCTCTTAAAAATTTTAGTAGTTTTAACAATTGTGTTACAATTTTTTATTATATTTTTATCCCACAACACTTCATTTAAAATTGATATAGCTTATTTATTTCTTTATTTATTTACTTATTTATTTCTTTCGTTCTTTCTTTATTTGTTTATTCATTCATTTATTTGCTTGTTTGTTTGTCTATTTATTTATTTATTTATTTATTTATTCATTCATTTATTCGCTTGTTTGTTATTTATTTATTTATTTATTCATTTGTTTCCTTATTTATTTGTTTATTTATTCGTTTACTTATTTATTTGTTTACTTATTTCTTTATTTATTTCTATATTTATTTACTTATTTATTTATTTATTTATTCATTTATTTGCTTGTTCGCTTGTTTATTTATTTATTTCTTAATTTATTTATTTATTTTTTATTTATTTGTTTATTTATTTTCTTGTTTATTTATTTATTCGTTTACTTATTTGTTTACTTATTTCTTTATTTATTTCTATATTTATTTATTTATTTATTTATTTATTCATTTATTCGCTTGTTCGCTTGTTTATTTATTTATTTCTTTGCATATAGAGTGTTAGTTGGGAGACCGGAGGGAAAAAGACCTTTAGGGAGGCCGAGACGTAGATGGGAGGATAATATTAAAATGGATTTGAGGGAGGGGGGTATGATGATAGAGACTGGATTAATCTTGCAGAGGATAGGGACCGATGGCGGGCTTATGTGAGGGCGGCAATGAACCTTAGGGTTCCTTAAAAGCCATTTGTAAGTATTTATTTATTTATTTCTTAATTTATTTATTTATTTTTTATTTATTTGTTTATTTATTTACTTTTTTATTTATTTACTTGTTTATTTATTTATTTATTTATTTATTTTTAACTCAGAAATTAAGTGGGCACCTAATCGGGAAAGAATGCATTACTGATTTCTTTAACACGCTACGAGCATCTTGCTTCCTAGCGGTAGACAGCCGATACAACCCGCAACATAACATACATAAGTGTTCTACCCATGGACAGGTCTTTCACTGCAAACCCAGCATTCTCCAATCTTTCCTATTTTCCGCCTTCCTCTTAGTCTCCACATATGATCCACATAACATGAAATATTCAAATAAAATAATTTTTAATAATGAAATATGCACAATCGTCTTTAATTTCTTTTATACCCTCATAATCTCAAATATCGAGACCCATACAATCACACAAAAAACCAACCACACAATTATAAGGATTTATTTTTTAATTGGTAATATTTCCCCCTATGTTGAACTCACAGTGGAAGAATAGTAATAATGGCTCAACCACAAGAGATTTATTCTTCCCCGATGTACATAGCCGCTTAAAGTGCACATTATTTATACCGATTTCATTCTCACACAATTTGTATCCGGCCATGGTAAATTTCTTTCATATTTCAGGAATTTCGTATTAATGTAGAGAACGGAAATGAATGCGTTTGTGGAAGTGAACAAACAATAGAACATTTGTTATTTGATTGCCCACTGTATGGATATAGAAGACACAGCATTGAAATGCACCTAAATAAATGTAATATGAGCTGCAATAAGCCATTGTACTACATTTTCAGTAGAAATTGATGTCGCAAAATATTCATTAATTTTATTAACCACATCAATAAAAAATTGTAAGTGTCAATATTGTTCTTGTATTATTTGAAAAATGTTATAAATGTTATGTTTTATTTAACGACGCTCGCAACTGCAGAGGTTATATCAGCGTCGCCGGATGTGCCGGAATTTTGTCCCGCAGGAGTTTTTTTACATGCCAGTAAATCTACTGACATGAGCCTGTCACATTTAAGCACACTTAAATGCCATCGACCTGGCCCGGGATCGAACTCGCAACCTTGGGCATAGAAGGCCAACGCTATACCAACTTGCCAACCAAGTAGACTTATTATTATTTGAAAATTTTAACCTTAAGTAATATGAATTGTCCATCTATGCTATGTTATAAAAGGATGTGTGTAAATTATAAATTTACTTGTGTATGAAATATTTGTTTGTATGATTGTCTGTTTATTCCACATTGCTGTAGTATGTATCATAATATTTGTTGACTTATGGACGCTATATGTATTATTTCATGTCAAATTCTATGTTATTGCTGTTCAATTATGTTTTGTATTCACAGATATCATTTTTTGATGTATTTCGTATAATTAAGCGCTTTCTGTATGTTTGATGTAGACTTCTCATGTGTTTGTGTTGATAGTTGTAACTGACGTAAAATTAAGTTTACATTTCTCTTATTCATATCGACAGAAAAAAAATGTTAAAAATGTATTTATATTATATTATCTCAAGTATATAGAAAACTTTAACCCTAATATACTCATGTAAAATAGGTTTTTTTATGTGAAAAAATGAAAAATAAAAAAATATATATATATATATATATATATATATTTCTCCCACCCCGCTGAGGAACCTGGCGCCAATCTGGTTATCTGGATTATTTACTCTCCACCTAACTGTCTCTAATCACTCCCCCACCAATCATCTTCTCCCCTTCCCTTTACTAAAACCCTTTGCATGACTCTGTGTGCTTTGTCCGTCAGATCTCAACTCTGTGACTTTGATCTATCTCATTCAGTCCTTGTCCTTGTCTTTGGAGATCAATGGGGTACGGTTAAGTGGCTCCTCAACGTAGTTTCGCCTTTGTTTTCGTTTTTGTTCTAAAATAAAAGATTTATCGTGCCACCCGTTCTTTTCACAGTTTCGCCCCTAGTAATCAAAATTGAAACACTTATAAATTTTTGCTGGTGTAATATTGTTACTGAAATTTTAGTACATTTCTTAGTCAATTAATTTCAACGACCCTATACCAACTGCAATCCTATTCAGCATTGTTGGATTTGGTAATGTAACGAGATGATACTAGATGAGGTTAAGTTCGAGAATTTTTTTTTAATTTTATATTACATTTAAATATACAGAATAAAGAATATAATTACAAAACAAACAAGAGAAATATAAATAAAATAATACAAGCAATATAAAAAGAAGATACAGTAGTATTAACAAAATTTGAGACCGAATGAGCAGCGCTCGTGCTCGGTCGCAGTTCAGATATAATATTAAAATAAATAATAATAATAATAATAAAAATAAATAAGTAAAATAAAATAGGAACTAAAATATAATTACAGCGGCAATGGAATTATATAATATAATATTAACACTAGAGAAGAATAATATCGCACGTAAAAAGTAGGACTAATATATATTTAAAAATTATAGTATACAAATATAATATAGGTTGATTAATTCATACACATAGGCTATAAATTTATTTAATCAAATTGAAGATATTAACACGTTTCTAATTTTCTTGTTATATGTTAGTGGGTTACATGTTAGAAATTCTGGGTGTAATTTAGTTAAAGCATTGTACAACCGAGGGCCAAAATTTATTCTATGCTTTAGACCAGCAGGTGTGAGACATTTGGGTTCTACTAATGTTGAATTAATATTTCGTCTTGTGTCATAATTGTGTGTCTGTAATACAAACTTATCAAGATTTTTATGATAAAATTTTAACAGTGTATACTTATAAATTTGTTCAATATTAAATATATTATATTCAGAATAAATTAATTTAGTTGGATAATCGAAACGTTTCTTCAAACAAATTTTAATTATTCGTTTTTGTAGTAAATTTAACGGACTAAGATTAATTCAACATGGGGTTACGTTACTGGTACCTAACATTGCCTTACAGTTTGTTAGAAACTACGTAAAAATTACAACCAAATGGTCAACTAAAGCGGGAATCGGATCCAAGCCTGATTATAGCCTAGAATAATTTCATTTTCATTTCAATTATTGTATTTCATAGATCTTACTACAGCATTAATAATAATAATAATAACAATAATAATAATAATAATAATAATTTTTATTTGAAAGATAATAGTACACTTTTGGTTGGCACTCCCGCTGAAACAAAAGCTTGTGACAGGGAGTGGAGTTACATTAAATAATGAAAAAGTAATGTTACACGCTTAAGCCTACACTAAAATAATTATGTAATTGTTGAATTTAAATAATCAAATATAAGTAAGCAAAAGTAAAGTGAAAAATACCAAAATAACAGTACAAGAAATACAATGAATAGGCTCCGTATTTCAACTACTTATAAACTGGAATGAAGTTGCCTGATTGGAAGAATATGTCACATCACAGCGCAGGTACAGGTACTTTCGTATACAAAATAGTTACGCATCCTCTGTCCTCTTCCTCCAGAAAGCTGAAATCGGGACGCAGTCATAGAGCGTATTCCGAATCTCACCGGTGAGCAATCCGATGGCATTACGGTGTTCCGAATTCCACCGATGACGTCATTGATGCTCCTCCGGTGTCGCACCGGTGCCATCAACTTGCAGAGGTGGTGGCAGTCTCCATCAGCCGCCATCAGTGAATCTGACTGGTTCTTGTATAGGGCGGGAATTAGCAGACGAATAACATCGTGCACTGTTGTGTCATGGCGGTGTGTTCTGCTTTAGTTCTGCTGTATTGTTTGTAATGAGCACAACGTAAAAACAATATGTTAATGGCTTATGAGCGAACATATCAACGGACCAGTTATTACTACTGGTTCAAGAAATAAATTGTTTATGCTATCTTTTCTTTGAACGAGATGGGAGTACGAAAATTTCGCAAAACTTTGCTAGCGTAGCTCAGAAAACAACTTGTACAGTCGCCATGACAGCATCGATCCTTCCAGCAGTTTTGTTCCTTATTTCGCTGCAACGTGACGTCACTGATGCCACCGGAGCGGTGAGATTCGGAATACTCTGATTGTGAGTAGTCTTATCGATCACTGCTCTCACTAGTCGTATATAGGCCTATCTTTGTGGCTAATTGAAGGTTCATTGCAGAGGTAAAAATGCCTTAGGTAAGAGGCTCAAGCGTGTAATTTTGCAGGGCATTTGAACTAATATTTTCATAGTCAATATAGACAACATTAAATATAAATTATGTAAAATAAACTTAAAAGCGACAAAAACAGTGCACTGATAGATACTGCAATACCAAAAGGCACAGAAATTGTGTTGAACGTAATCCAAAAGAACCAGTACATCAAAAGCTGAAAATTATGAAGATATTAACTCGACATGGATTTGTGTAGCCTACCATGATATTCAGTGCCAACATCTCAATGAATAAATTAAATAATCTACATTTTATGGAATTTCTACAGAATTATCTACATAGAAAATTAGTGGGTTTTCAGTGATGAGCGCCGTGTAATATCCTAATGAAACACGAAAAAATATCAGACAATAGGAATATCTTGTACTAGAACATGCACCAATAACATCATGTGCTATTGAAATAATTTCTTGCAATATAAAATCATTTCAAGTAACATCCGCATATGTTCAAGTTCCGTAACTTACGAATGCACGTTATTATTCACTGCAAAGATCACGACGAAAATGAACATCACAGCTCAAGCATGTGTTTACTAGCATAGCTTCAGAATGTCAGGAGTTGACTGTACTCCACCAACACGCAGCGACGACTTTTTTGTTTATATTCTTATCCTTTGCATTACCTGTATTTGGTGTACTATACATCCAATGTGTCTTTAACTTCAGTCTTTAGATAGCTGGAATACCAAGCCTAATAATAAAATTATATCAGGTACTACATAGAAGAATAGGTTAACTAGAAAGCCCAAGAGACGATGGCTCCTTTAAACAGTAACAAAGTAAACTGAAACAGTATTAAATAATACAATTGTAAAATAATACAAAATATTATGCAATAATATAATGAAGAATTATGATCTTTACTAATCAGGATTTAAAATCAGTTGGGTTTCTTTTTTTAATAATAATTTGTTATTAGAAGATGGAAATTTTGAATTTTTTTAATGAAGTTGTTATACAATCTCGGGCCCAAATTTGAGCCATGCCTTAGTCTTGCGTCAGAATTACATTTGGGTTCAAACAAAGCATATGATATAATGTGTTTGAATTTGATGTGGAACAAGTCAAAATTTTAAAAGATAATTTTTTGCGATGTGAAGTGAGGTGAGAACGACAATTGACAAAAGCGCTACAATCGTATTAAAATCCAAATTACTAATCATCAGCAAAACGATAAATTCAAGTAGAATATACAGTATAGAGTGGTCCTATTGCTGAATTCTTTTGGGTATCGAGTTATCACATTTCAAATATATTTTACGAATTTTCAATAATTCAGGTCATCCGTGCCTGGAATGATTCTACCTCTTCCTACTGGTGAGGAACAGTGTTGTTCTCTTATGATTTTCATTGACCTGCCCTGTAGAATTTCAATTAATTCACAACTTCCCACTGTCGCCACACTTTATATTCCGTACGAACATCTCTCTCTCTCTATGTAGAGAGAGATCTCAGTACTGATTTGAAATCCGACAGCACCTCAATCGATAGACTTGTGAAGCTGTCAACAAACTTACCACACTAACCTCCTCCCTCCATAACTACCTCCCCTACTCTCAGAAACATTTCTGCATATTCTATAGGTAAAACTATTTATAACGCAGTACTTGTGAAAGAATATTACTTTACAAATTAATACGAAAAGTACTTAGTTGACATTTGCCCAAATAAAGGAAATAAACATTTTGCTTCTCCAAAACAAAACTTTTGACGAAACTCGTAATTTCTTTTTTAACAGTGCAAAAATTGGAATAATTTGCTTGTCTGTTCTCTAAATACCAAATATGTTTCTCTACTCATCATGCATATAAGAGCACAAGCGCTTCTTGATGTACAGTTTAGTGTTGGCTGATTTGGATAGTTTTATCACTTCGTATGCAATTGTATTAGTGCTGTTGAGCGATCAAAATATTTAATCGATTAACTATTTGAATTTAATCGATTAATCGATAATTTAATCGAGTTTTTATCCAATTGAAAAAATGTTTTAATATACTGTAACACACAATTATTATTAAACTTAACTTGCGTTCGGTGATAAGCATAAGTGTTAAATGTTGTATATCTGCATATATATTGTATCGTTATATTACAAAACAACAATTTTAATTACTTACTAATATATTTATCATGAGGTTTATAATTTATTGTGACAATTTCTCCGAGAATTTTTGAGACAAATATAAACAACAAAAAGTACGAAGACTCACCTAGTTAATACTGCTTCATCCATTATTTTAAACATGTGAGTGCATTCACATGCTCCTAAATAAGTGTCGCTCTACGTTTAGTTACAATGTTTCCTGCATCACTAAACACGAAAAAACATTTGTCTGTCAAGCACTTCTCTATGATCGTTGAATTTAAATCCAAACGTTTCACCGAGTTTACCTCTTAAATTCTCATATGACATAACGGAGTTTAAACTTTTCACAAACCACAGGAAACTGATTTTTTTTTCTTTATCAAACTAAACACACAACCTTCATATACAAACTTAGTACAGAAACTGCAACTGCGGTACAGCGGTCGAAACAGAAGACTGGGGCACCTATTGCAATTGAATTACCACATTTTAGAAAGAGAAGAAGGTAGTTACGCTCTCACACACAGTGTAGATATGGCTATTTTATAAGGGTTGAGGGGGACGAATCCCAGAAAAGTATATATTTCATATGCTAGGAAGATGAGCTGACAACAAGGTGTAAGTTTTCTTGGAAAACTATAAAACTTAATAAGGATTTCGCATTTTGTTTCAACTTTCAATAGAGGTAGACTAGGTCATTGTCCTCACATATCCATCTCTTTCTGAAGTGTTTGTACAAAGATTTTTCCTACGCTACCTGGTTTACAGTTAGAAAATAACAGTACTATTTGCTTTTAAGTAAGGAATTTCCGAGAGAGAAATATTGTGGGAATTTTTGGTATGAGTTTGTATTAACAAAATAATAATTAATATCAACTACAACCGATTAAGTTTAATCGAATCGATTATTCGATTAAATATTTTGATCGATTAATCTTACAACAGAAACTGACCGATTAATCGATTCGTCACTAGTAAATATAGTAATGGGTTTCATAGGTTAAATTTAATTTTCATTGATAAAGTTTTGTTTAGTTGTAAATATTATATTTATTTTTCTTTCACCTAAAATTAGCAAGAACTGACCATGTGGAAAACTGTACATATTCAGGGACAGAAACAAGTTTAATTTAATGTTGCATGTACTCGTAATGCAGTCTTAATGCAACAACTTAAGTCGGATGACTAGCAGAACGGACAGCTACTGCATTCGACTACCACTAAATACCATACTCAAACTTATCAGGATTTCGGACACCATCATAATAATATTTTATAATGGAGAAAGATTGATTGTACTTTGTTTCCAACTATATTAAATGTTCACTTGTTTAGCTAATTTCACTCAATATAGTACTTAATTTAGCTCATATCACTTGTTTTATTTATTATGCTAGTTTTAATCAGGATGTATAGGAAATCTACTTGGTTTCTCAATTAAGATTCAAGATTGAATTAGGCCTAATTACAAACAAAACTATAGGCCTATTTGATTTATTGAATTTACTAACATGAATAATTTATTATTTACATAAAGCCTATCTGTTATTTTCATTCTTGTTTGCGACACATGAAGCCATAATTTCTTCCGAACTTTCTAGAAATATTTTCTGCAATCCATGTCTGTGAAAAACCTTATAATAGTCCAATAATAATCGAATAATAAAGAGAGATTCTCATAAACTCGGAACGAGTTTTGTATTCTCAACAATCGCATTTCACCTTCATTCGAAAAAATGCCTAAGACGTTAATGCTTTAAGAAAAACCATAGTGTCATCACAATTAAGACAATAAAAATTAGCACATCGGATTGATTATCTTCAACAGCAATAACGTTGTAAGTGAAAACAATGCAATTCCGCTCAGGAAAATCGTTCTGTTACATTCCGTCATAGATAGCCAATTAGAATTAAACACGACCATACGTATTGCTGAAGCCAGCGTTCCTGACGCATGTCCTTGAGTACAATGCACAGTCTGCGAGCATCTGTTGATAGTGTAGCTGAGAATGGTACCACCTCCTATACACGTCACGTCAGCAATCTGCCAACCACAGTTGCCAGTTCTGCTGCCCAGACTGCAGCAAAAGTAAGATACTCGCACTTAAGTTTCCCTACGCTAGTATTCCTGCGGTGTGTGCTTGAGTACAGTGTCCAGTCAGTGAGTTTCTGTTGCCACTGCAGCTGAGAACGGTACCGCCTTCTAAATACATGTCATATCAACACTCTGCCAATCACAATTGTCAGCTTTATCGCCCATACTCTGCTACAAAAGTAAGACACTCGCACTTCAGGTTCCCATTACCTATTTTACATGCCAAAAACGGTGACGCGGCCTATGAGCAATCTAACTTTGATGTGGCGTGAATGAATACACTTACTGAAGAGTGTGATTCTTATCTACGTGCGTGTCATGCCTTATGACGTCTGACCGAAGTTCATAGCTATGTCAGCAAATTCCCTTGCTGCCAGACAATACATTCTTCACAAATTAACTTCTTTCCCTAGTAATTAATATTTGAGGAGAATAATTCGCTCCGGCGACGGGGATCGAACCCGGGTCCTTGGATCTATATACCAAGCGCTCTGACCACTGAGCTACGCCGAATTCAATCCACAGCACCGGATCGAACTCCCCTCCTTCAATGTTTCCCTTTGCGGCCTGACTCCAAGTTAGCCATAAGTTGACGTTTTATGTCCAAGTCAACTGTCATTATACAGGGGCGCACTCAGGTGTGACTTGTTTGGCCGGGATTCCGCAGTTAAGTGCACAGTAATCTGTACCGAATATCCACTGCTAGCTATGAGAAATTGTCTCTTTTTATCCTCAAATATTAATTGTCAATATAAGAGATATTATTCTGTAGGACAAATTAATAAATAAAATCTTTAATATTCCTTCTCTAGGATGTTATAACGAGTTACAATATTACTAAAATATTTCCTAAGATGACCATAGATCATAGACCAATAGAGAAAGTGCTACAGGGTAGTTTTATCCTGGCTCACAACACAGGCATCAGTTTCCTATCGTTATATGAGAATTTTACACTTTTGGAAGATACACAACATATACCTACAGTCCGTAAGTTTAAGAAATTTGGATGCTATGTGCCGGAGTTCAACGCGTGTACGAAAATGAGTATGGGTCTTCAAGACGCAAAATTATTCTGCAAAGAAAAGTCGATCTTGTCAGAGTGAAGAATTTAGCCCCGTAAGCCTCGAACTAAATCTCAACTTCTGGCCATAGTAATCTGACTCCATCAGCCAGAAATCTTTTAAGCCAGAGAGATACAGATAGTCGAGCTCCCCAGTCAATCGGAAACGCTTCACAAGGAGCAAGGCAGGCAGCCAATAGAGGAATTTCAGTTCCAGCAGCCTCTGTGAACCTAGATCAATAGCTACTCGTCTTGAATGCACCTTCAAATACATTAAAATGAAAGGCACATATAACTTTTACAGAGAGAATCCTCGATACTAACTCTTTTATACCGGAAATCTTTCTAAGATTGCTAAAGAAAATGAAAAGAAGTGCTTTTAAAAGTCACAAATATAACGTAAGTTTCCGCATCTCTCAATAATGAAAGAGAGTTGTATTGTTATATGACCATTAAAAACTAGGATGAATACTTGAAGAAAAGTAGGCCCAAGTGTCATATAAATGTCATTTCTTCAGACGTTATAAAATAACAAATTAACTGACAACTGATAATTTTAGCAACTTTATATCAAATGGGATGTTTCCCTAGTATAATAGAAGGTTTAATATGACATAATAAAATTGTTGAATTTTAATATCTATTAAAAAATTGCTCATTTAACCCTTAGGTACTCGAATACTTTTTCGTAACGTATTCAGTCGCGTGGGGGCCAGTTGTCACCCAAGTCATATTCTTGCTTTAGAGAATGAATTTGAACATTTCTTTTCAATATGAATGGTTACATAAATATGTTAGTACAAAGTATACACCGTTTATTAA